>NC_079495.1:54821471-54922333 GCF_030052815.1 Hevea brasiliensis | reverse complement strand
CATCTCTTGTGCTTTCCAATTCACATATCTCATGGACATAAGCCGAAACTGCTGAGGGCACCACACCGCCAGAGTCTTGCGACAAGAGCATCGGCAACCACATTTCTGCTTTCCTGGTGATGAGTCTATTAAGCAATCATAATCTTTGATGAGTTCTAACCATCTCCCTGCCTCAAATTCAATTCATGCAGGTACCTAAGTACTTCAAGCTCTTATGATACGTGAAAATGTAGCATTTCTCCCCATACAAATAGTGTCTCGGATCTTGAGCAAAAACAATGTTTGCTAACTCGGATCATGTGTTGGGTAGTTCCTCTCATGCGGTTTAGTGGCGTGATGCATAAGCAATGACATTCAGATCTTGCATCGATTACAGCCTAACCCATTGTGAGAAGCATCACTATAAACTATGTATTCTTTACGGAGTAGGTAAAGTGAGAGTGGAGCTTGATCAAACACCTCTTCAACTCATCAAAACTTTGTTGACATTTATACATCCTTTGAAATTTTACATCTTTCAGACGACTTGGTGATGGAGAAGATAACATAGAAAACCCCTTCACAAAGCGGTAATATCGGCTAGACCGAGCTGCGAATTTGCATGATGTTCTGGGCGGTTTCCAATTAGAATAGCTTCTACCTTCTTTGGAATCTACCTTGATCCCTTGGTGACACAACATGTCCCAAAAGGAGATTTCATTCGACCAAAATTCACATTTTAACAATTTGGCGTATAGTTCTTTCTCCTTAAAATCTGCGGTACAATCGCGGATATCTGTCATGCTCCTCTGCATTCCTTGAATATATCAAAATGTCATCAATAAACACCACCACAAATTGATCAAGATATGAATGCGAAGATAGTGTTCATCGAGATCCATAAGCGGTGGAGCATTTGTTAACGAATGGCATTACTAGAAACTCATAGTAGCCATGTCGAGTTACGGCGATTTTGGAATACTCTGCTCTTACCTTCAAGCGATAGTAACGGTCGCAAATCAATTTATGAGAATATGTTGCACCCTTCAATTGATCAAGCGGATCATCAATGCGAGGCAATGGATGTCTGTTCTTTATTGTCACCTTATTCAAGCTGTAGGTAGTCAACACATAAGCGGATACCATCCTTCTTCTTAACAAACAACAGATTGCTCCCAAGGTGACACACTAGGGCGAATGAAGCCCTTTTCAAGTAGTTCTTATGCTTGTATCTTCAACTCCTTCAACTCTGCTGGTGCCATTACGTATGGCGTTATGGAGTGGATCCACGAGCATAACATTAATTTCAAGCGCACTTCTCTTTCGGAGGTAATCTTGGCAATTCATCGAAACACATGCGGAAAGTCATGTGCTGGGGATGTCCTTCAGTAGGACTCCCCACTTGGGTGTCGACCACATGTGCCAAGTATGCTTCACACCCCCTTCGATCATTTTCTGGCTAGTGCGGTGAAATGAGGTTTGATGGCAATAACTACCTCTCCCCATGTATTACCACATCACTATCTTGAGAAGGCCAAAAGTGACGTCTTCAACCTCTGATCAATCATGGCATGATGCCTAGCTAACAATCCATGCCCAAAATGATATCATAATCTACGAAGGGCATTTCAATGAAATGACGAGAAAGTGTGTCCTTGAATCACCAAAGGACAATCTCTATACATTCTATTAACCACGACCTCTGTCCTACGGACTTGTTACTAGCACCTCAAAGTCCATTTTTGTACATGGAGCAACCAATGCAATCAATGATGCTAGCACTCACATAAGAATGGGTAGAACCGGATCAAATAACACAAACACATTACGGTTAAAAGTTGAGAAGGTACCAGCCACAACATCGGATGTCTCTGCCTCTTCCCTCTGTCTCATGGCATAGACTCTTCTTTGGAGCAGCTTGCTCGATTATTTCAACATGCCTTGGGTGCCTTTGGGTTACCTCTACCCCTACCTCTACCTCTGTTTGGGTGGTTGTGAGCTTCTAGTGAGGGCTGCAGGCGACCCTTCTACGATGTAGGAGGTGGTCCAACTTCTGTGACTCAGTGCGGTCCTTGGCAAAGTGTCTGTGCCTCCACGATTATAACAGGCTCCAATAGCCTTATAGCATATCCCACCATGATTCTTTCCACAAGTTTCACATTGGCGGGAGGATAGGAACCTCTGGTACTCTGGCGGCCGGATAGAGAAGTCTACATCTGAATATCTTCCCTTCGGACTTCTTGCCACCTCTGCCATGTCCCCCATAGTTCTTCCTCTTTCGGTATGACCACTTTGGAACTGCATTCCTCTTGATTTTCCCTCTTTCTCTGTCTTCTACGATCTATTTTTCTGGAGCGGTCTCAAACTCAACTCTTTCCAACTCTAGGGCTTGAGAAACAAGTTGGAGAAGTTTGTGTGTTTGAAGCGAGCACTTGTACTCGTCTGAGCTTAAGCAGGTTTCAAACCTCTTGCATCTTTCCTGTGGTAGCAAGCAAACTTCTTTGCATAATGGCTCAGCGGGAAAATTCTCTTTCATACTCGATCGATCAGTTCCTGTTTGAGACTTAGGAACTCTTGCGACTTACGGTCTACATAAGCATCGGGGATATATTTACTGCTGAATTCCTGAGGAAGTCATTCCATGTTAACTGCCGAGCTCTACGGTGTGGGAATGGTTTTCCACAGTCATAAGCATCCCCTTGTAGTAAGGACCTTTGAGTATTCAAATCTAAGCTCTTACGTACAATGTGGCTTTTTGAACACTATCCATCCTCTCTAACCATTGTTCGACTTCTAGAGGATCTGTCCCTTAAACTCTGTAGCACCATACTTGATCATTTTATCATACTGCCTTGTAGGAGATTGTTGTTGTACCTTTGGTGTCTGTATTGGGACTTGAGTAGGCACATTACCGACCATTTCTTTGGAACATTGCGACCATCTGTGGCGACGGGAAGCTGCTGATGCTGCGGTGGTCTTCTTTGAACCACTTGACATTTTGTAGGCACAGGGCATCCCTTGCACCTCGACCTCAATAGATTGATCGGCGAGCGATCACCCTCTTCCATATTCAATGCGAGGATTTAAGATCTCTGAACCAATAACACAAGGAGATTTCCTCCCGTTAGTGCATATTTATAATGTAATATCTTGTATGTATCAAACAATGATATTGAGCAGTTGTACTATGAAGAAAGAACATTCAAATAACAGGTGAAAACAGAATTTAAAAACTTTGCTCTGATACCACTAAAACATGTCACACCCTACCCCTTTGTAAGGCATAACATGATCAGGTTGTATACCTAATGATTTAACAACTCCATCTCACGATAACCCATTAAATACACTACAAGGGATTTTAAAAAAACTTTTCTTACTTCTTTTACGGTGGTGAGCACTATTTACAGGTGTTAAAGACTTTGGTGAGCGAAGTGAAACAAGCCTAACTCATTTAGTTTATTTGGAATTCTGTAAAAATTTTGGCAGAGTACCATTTGTATTTTGGACAAAACAGTTCTTCAGAAAACCTGTAAAAAGCACTTCAATAATGTTCCAAATCTCAACTCCAATATATTTCTCAACACAATAATTTATCAACTCAATTTCATAGAATTTTTTTCAAAGTCTGAGATAAGGAAATATAATATAGCTTTTACAAGTCAAAGTGACTCATAATTATTTTACAACTTCAAGGTACAATTTGAATTTACATTGCTCAAAACCAAAAACAAAATGTACATCTGATGTCATACATTCTGACAAAATGCAAAATCTTGGTATACTCATAATGCAGGTAATCCCTCATTTGGATGTATATGCGACCTAGTCTGCTATACATGTCTATCTCTCTACTGCGGCAATAAAAGCTATCATTTGAGACAATGTCTGATGGTACAACATTAACCAAATACAATTTAAATCACAATTCATAAATCATGTAAATAGTGGATACTTAAAACCATAGTCAAATTCAAGACAATAAAGGTCAATAAGAATTTAAACTCCATTTCTCAATATCACAATAGATTTCCATAAGTCAGATCATGTTTGAATTCAAAAGGCAGTATATGTCAATGAGTTTAAATCCATTTCACAATCTCACAATACACATCAATAAATCACACGCTTAATCATGATCCATAGTTCAATTCGTCCCAAAAGCCGATGGCTAATGAGGTATTCAATTCGTCCCAAAGTCGATGACTAATGAGGAATAACACGACTAGCTAGCAAAAATATGAGTACTCATCCAATTCGTCCTCAACGGGCACACACCTCAACACTTGACGGAGAGAATTCAATTCGTCCCACTAGACAAGCTAATGAGGAATACGATCAATATACATGATAATTTGTGGTTTCAAACCATTTCAATTCTTTTCAATCAATAAGTAACCATCAATGTCATTCAAACAATTTTTCACGATTTCAAACCATTCACAATATTTTTCAATCAATAAGTGTCCATCAAACTCATTTACACAATTTAAAACAATAATATACAAATAGTGAATATTTATTTCTATTGAAAATAATTCAAAAGAAACAGTTGTTGTGCACAAACCTCTGATATTTGTCTCCTGGACTTGACTCAGTATTTCTTTCCCTTTTGTTGAGTCCTTGTTAACTGAGAAACACAATTTGAATTGTTTTGGTGCTAAATTAATTTACCTCTAACGATAATGTTGATAAACAATTCCTTGAATACCTTTATTTGCTAAGTCACCTAATATCCGACCCTCGGCGTGTTCTAGGTAATTTAGGTCTTAGTGTCATTAATATGTCATATTCGATAGGGTTTTAGGTTTGGTACGTTTTACCAAAGTCATTTCCTTGTTTAGTGCATTTTTAATGCAAATTGCTGGATTCCGGGACACTGGTTTGACCTAGCCAGACGGCCTAGTTCCCTCCGTTTTCGGGTCTCGGTCGAAACTACAAACTTGTAGATCTAGGTCTTATTGCACGCGGGGCAAAATTTCAGGTCAATCCGAGTTAAGTAAGCCAAGTTATGGTCATTATACTACTGCTGGTCAAATGGTACCAAATTAGGTCAATTTTAGGTCAATTTGGTCAACTTTGGTTCGGCCAGTTTTTGGACCCGAACTTGTGCACGCTTTTTGACTTGCTTATGGTCATTTCTGGGCTTTGGTTTCTTCATAAGACTTGGAGGTATGGGTCTTAACTATTCCTGTTTAAAATTTCCGGTCAATTGGACCTGTTTTGAGTGAGTTATGGCCTAAACACTCACTGCTGCCCAAATGGTCAGTTTTTAGGTCTCAAGTGTACCTAATCCGAATTGGTCATTTTCTTAGGTCACCTTGCAAGCAGAATTTTGGTATGGTTTCTCAATGAAAGTTGGCACATTTTGTGCCTAGTTTCACCTCAAATTTGTCTCATACCAATTGAGGTTACACATTTAAGGTTATAGGCTAAAATGTACACTGCCCTTGATTACTTTGCTTAACACACATCAACTACACACATTTACTTTGCAATTTGTTTACTTTCCTACCAATCTGTTTTGGTACATTAACCACAGTATAATCTACTTTACATTAACATTATTTTGGGCAGATTACCATTACCCTCAACACACCAAATATAATTCACATTTACAATATCTCAATACCATTACATACACACCTAAACACCACTAATTCTCACATACACTTTACACAATAATTTCATACACATATCCTTCATTCCTTAATGCCACAATTCTGCCAACACTCCCATGAATATACACATTTATTCAAGTGTCCCCAAGGCTGCCGAAATTTTTCCTTCAACATCAAAGTGCCGTCCAACTTACCAATTCCCATCCAAGTGCATAAATCACCATATGAACATGAAATAATTCACTAGGCTACTAAATCACCATGATCAACATTATTTCTCATCAATTATATGCACAAATATCTCATCAAAAACGTGACTCATGGCTGTCCAAAATGAAAACAACAATAACTCTTCAAACTCAAAATTTTCCTTCACCAAACCAACACCCATAACATGCACACAAACCTTACCACAGGAATTCTCAAACATGAACACTTACCTTTAATTGTTAATTGCTAAACCTTCACCAAACTTGTCAAAATTGGTATCAATATCTTCCTTGTGATGTGTTGACCATTTTTGTGAAGGAACTTAAAGGATTGGAGTTGAAATGGAGAGAAATCAAGCTTTACACAACACGTCCATGGAGCTTTCAAGGTTCTTCATTTCGGCAAGTTGAATGCAAATGAGGAAGATGAATTATTCAGCTGCATTTTAAGTGTATACATGTCCCACTATGTATTTAATTAATCCCCTTAGTAGTCCACTAAAAAATTTATATCATATAATAAGCCAAATGTGCATTTATTCCACATTAACCCATGATTTTCCACTATTTATTTTAGGTACCACCAATTTAATTTTTCATTTCATTTTCTAAGTGTAATATTATTTATTTTTAATGGACATTTAGGTCAAAAGACACTTCGGGATGTCAAATGACCATAATGCCTGTTAGATTCGTTCGATTTTTGATATTTCAAGTATTTTATGCATTTTCGATTTCTCACTTTTCTTTGTACTAATTATTTAATTTTTCTTTAATCTTTCTTATGATATTTATTCTTCAATAAGGTTCTATTTAAGTCCTAAAAATGTTTTCGAGGTTCCATGATCGAGGGCGATCAACGGTCCTGCAGTGACTTCGGTCTGATCACCATCGTTAGGTTTCGGCTCGTTTAACTTGATCACATTTCTTTGCTATTATTTTTCCTTTGTTTTCTTGTATTTTCTTTTCTTGTATTTCATTATTTATGTCTCCTCTCTCATATCAAGTGCAGTTCTAGGCATCCTAAATTTGTCCAGGACGGCAGTCACCGGAGCGATGAGCGCACTACCAAACTTTGGGGTGTTACATACTCTCCCAAATCCAGAATAAGAAAATTACTCACTCATGGTGAGTTCAGCAAATGTCATGATAAAAATTAAAAAAATAAAAAGAGAGTTATGCAGAAGAAATAAAATAATAAAATCTATCTAAGGAGATGAAACGAAGGAACCGAAGAGAGTTTGTAGCTTTGATCTTGTGGAGCTTCAGCTGAAAAATTTCTTTTGGTACTGATGTAGAGTCCGACAATAGCAACCTTAATGTGATCCAGATGACAATGGCCAGACCTCTTTTCACGATGTTTTCTTTTCTATTTATATTGGTTGCTCTAGGGTTAGGTCATTTTGAGTCTGAAAGGCTTTAGGAGTCTCATTCAAATAAGAAAATAGGAGGGGAATTAGAGTCAGAAAATAAGCTGTAGCATAGTACACGGACCGTGTGTCACTACACGGGTCCCGCAAAGTAGGGCTGTGTAACTTGCTGGAGGAGAATCGCGTGGTCTTGTTTTGCTTGAGAGTTACGGGTTTGTGCCAACTATATGGGCTTTGATTACGGGTAGTGTACTATTGTTCCCATAAGGTTCTTTAAGCTTGCGGCGGAGACTTACGGGTCCCTTGATTACGGGTCTACTTACACGACAGTGTACTTGTGTTTTCATCAATTCTCTCGACTTTCTTTTGGCGAGAGTTACATGGGTTTGGGGCTTGGTTTTGTTAGTAGTATGCCTAGAGCATATCATTTAGTATGTTTCTTTTACATATTTTATAAATAAAAGCCATTTCCTCTTTTCTTTTTACATAATATATTTATGTGTAATAGAAAAGGTCCATTTATATTTTGTTAGAAATATTATTCTTAAGTTGTTAAGAATATGAGTGATAATATTTCTAGCACAAAGTATCATAAATAGGTTCTGTCGAGGATACTTCATAATAAGAACATGACTTATCCAGAAAGATTGTATTCATGTTTGTTACCAAGTTATTTATATGAGATATAAATAAGATGGAATGGTGAGTCTCATGCCATATGACAAACATGATAGGCACTTATAAATGATAAGTAGGCCGAACCAGTGACACTTATGACAAGCACATGGAGTTTACTCTTATCAATGTTTTGTCATAAATCATATCGATGCATATAATCTTTAGACTGAGATAGCAAAGTTATCTTGTATATAAGTAGTTTGAGTTTGATCTTGCTTTCATACTTATCTTTGTGTATGGGTATATGAGCATCTGTTGGCTCCTACTAGTTATATATGGAGGTAGGTGTTGATCAAGATAGAATCTATTCCTCTAAGTAAAAAGAGTTAAAATCCTATGTTCATTTAATTGTTCTTGATGTTTAAAGTTCCTGGCCAGGACAGATAGATTTATTCAGAAAAGAGTTTACGATGAGAAAATCTTTTAATCAAGAAGCTGGAATTAAAGAGAACATAATATTCATAGCAAATGGAGTTTGACATAAACCATAACTCGGCTTGAGTTGGGATTTTTGTAGCAGAGAGATTCTAGTGCATGGTAACAGATGATTATAGGTTCATTTAAGGTAAACCTTATTACTAATTGGGTGGCCATGGCATGCTATGCTAGGTGTTAACCATGGTCTATGAGGTTCATAAAATGATTTAGAGAAATCATTTATGGTAAGAATGAGTTCTGATGATATTAAGAGTTGATATCATGTCTCATTGCCAATTAGTGATGAGCCTAGTAAGTCACACATATACACAAGTTATCACCTATTTAAATTTGATTTAATTAATTAATTAAAGAGTTTAATAGATCAATTAAATAGGTTTGGTTTGCAATTAAATTGCAAAGTCCCTAGCATGACTTGAAACCAAATCTAGATTATTGGATGTATAGTATAAGTTAAATTTATATTTAAAGTGTTTAAATATGAATTTAATTTATGAGAAATTAATTAATAGAGATTAATTAATTAATTTATATTTGATATAAATTAGAAGAAGAAAAAATAATTATTTTGGGTTAAGAACTTAAAATTAAGACACAGGGGCATTTTGGTCATTTCACAGTGTCACACGTGGCACCATGAGATGGTGACACATGGGATTACACATAAGCTTGCCAAATGTTTTTTAATCATGTAAGATGATTAAAATCAAGATTAAATATAGGTTTGACACTTGGCACAATGTGATTGGGTCACTTAAACCTAGAGCTAATCAAAGGGTGACATGTGGCAAGGGTTTAATGTGTTAACCTAGCTATATAAGTGTTGTTGTGAAAAAGAAAAACAACCAGCAGCCACTCCTCTCCTTTGTCACGCCATTTTGTGGCTCTTCATCTATTCTTCTTTATCTCTCATCAATTCAAAGAGATTAGGCATCAATCTCTTGAATTAAGAACACTAGATATTGTTTCTAGTGTCCTGTTTACATCTCTAATCTCTTAAAAGGTAGAACTTGAATTTCTAATTAATAGAAAAAGCTTTAGAAGCTGTTCAAGGGCTGCCATAGGTGTTCTTGGTGTGGACAAGCTAGAGGGACAACATCGGTGTCCTAAAGGCGAATCTCAAAGCGCGAACATTTGCGGTGCATCAAGAGGTTAGTGTAATCGTTCTTAATTTAATCTAGGGTTCTAAAATTAATCGATTAATTTTAAAATCTTAAATGGCAAATACAGATCCAAAAACATATTAAAAGAGTTTTAATATGTTTTTTATCATTTAAATCAAATAGATAAAAATAAATCTTGAATTATGCATGTTACCCTAGGTGAAAATTTTTAAATCCAATGGTATAAACTTGTGTTTTTCATGCTTAGTTCCTTGAGTTTACATGCCCGTGTACTTTGTATCAATAACAATTCTTTATCTTTTACCTCTCTAACCTTTCCTTTGCACTCCCATTCTTTGGGGCTTCACCCAAACACACGAAATAATGCGACGTGTAATTTAGTGCTTAGCAACAGAATTTATGAAAACTCATGAAATCAACTACTATGCATGAAAATACTTACCTATATGATATGATTTAGAATACAAATGTGCTAAAAAACATCTATATAATTCAAGTGTATCAACATCTCATGTGAGGTTCAATCATTTATGTAGCCCCTAATGCTCAAAATCCATGGCAAATCCATTATTGATTTATCTTGCATCAGTTAGGGTTGATCCCATTTAGCCAGTAAACATGCACATAATTTTAATGTCCTCAAACACATTCATTATTGGCCATCAATTATTTATATATTTACAACATCTCATACTTAACAATTATCTTTAAGAAAATGTCTTAAATTAAATGCATCACATGCAAGTATTTAAAATTTCTTAAAATAGTTACCTCAATGGAGGGCCCATGATATAATTACTTTAATTATAGCATTTCCAACTTAATCATTTGTTTGAAAGATTTAGTGGTCAGCTTAATTACTATTATGGTCTCACTTTGCACATTATCTAATTGGCATGCATATATTATATACTTGCATACATTCCCATACATCTCATGTATCCATGGATAAATAAATAATATTGTCGCAAGGTGTTTTGCGGTTGCCTGAACAAACCCTCACCGAAGTGGGAAAGAGTGAGGAGTCGCCACCTTAGTTTTGAGAGAAACTAAAGAAAACCATTTGCGAAAATAAATTGAAATGAAACCACTTCAAGACAGAGATTCTAGGTTCGGAATTAAAGTAGCGGGTGGGGAAGGTGTTAGGCACCCCACCTCGTCCCTTAATAAGGGTAAGTAGATTTAACTTTGCATTAGTTAGGAGGGCTTGAATGGACATGTTAATCCTTTTGATTAAAGGAACATTTGATTTTTCACTAAATTTGGATCACCCAGATACATAAGTAAATGAGACAACCTTAGTGAGTTACTGTTGTGTGTTAATTTTATTTAGAAAGGAATATTTTATTAAAATTTTAATTTAAGAATCGGATAAGAACTCTTCTCCGAACTCTTTAATATTTATTAAAATTCTGAGTTGAGGCAGGATAAGAACTCTCCTCAGATTTCTATTTAATATTTATTAAAATTTTGAGTTGAGTAGGATAAGAACTCTCCTTGATCTCTATTCAATATTTATTAAAATTTTGAGTTGAGGCAGGATAAGAACTCTCCTCAGATCTCTATTTAATATTCATTAAAATTTTGAGTTGAGGCAGGATAAGAACTCTCCTCTGATCTCCTTTGAGTATTTATTTTAAATTTTAAGTTGAGGCCAGGATAAGAATTCTCCTCAGATCTCTTTTAAATTAACAGGAGCTGAATGGGATCTTTCAGATCTCGAATTTTAATTTCTACATGTCATAAGGACCTAAAGCTAAGGATCTGGCGTTCAAATGTCTTTGAGGATAAGGCTTCTTTTAACTAATCGGTATTTTGTGACTAAATAAGGGAAGCCGGACTGAATTTTGCTAACCTCCCCTAAGGTCACTTTACCAGTATCCTATCTGTACCCTTTTACTTATCTGAGTTTGTATTTTTATTCTGCCTTATGGCATTATGCTGGATCGCTTCACACGTTAGCCTAGTGATTCATTCTTGCTATTTCCCTGACGTGTTATTTAGACCCTCTTTTTCCAAAGAGACACTTTAAACACAGTTACCTACATTTTGTCTATTGCTTCTACGTAACTCGGGGCTAGATGGCTTGTGTTCAGAAATAATAAAGATTAACAAAAGTGTGGGTTAGCCAACACGGGAGTAAACTAGAGCATATCTTCCCTTTGTATTTTTTTAGCGTGACATGAACTTAAAGAAAATAACAGGCATAAGAAAGAGGACAAAAGGAAATCGTAAAGCGAAGTAGACTTAATAAAATGGCGATATTAACAACGACATGTAGAGTCGAGTCTATTGAACTAACTACAGAATCGCAAAAGTATCAAGATTGTAGGTTGGCAGCCGGAGGACTATGGTTTGCCTTGAAATGAAGTATCCTTTGTTAAAATGTAAACAGGTCAAAATAACCAGGCTTGAGTGGAGTTGAGCTTAGACAATATGAATGGAAATAGAGGATAACAAAGGCGAGAAAGTGGGAGTGCCACGGGATAATGAGCAGGCGAAAATGAAAAATTTGGTATTCAAGAATCCCTTTTGCAAGAAAACACTTGAAAACTAGTTTCAAAAGTTTTTCTCGAAAACTCAAAAGAAAAATAGCGAGTAACAAACCGAATTAAGTTTGAGTTATTACGCTATAGTTCTGCCTCTTCTCTATATTTTTGAGCAGTTTTGAGGCGGTATTTATAGGAATCGGGTGCTCCCCATGAAGGTCGAGGATTTATTTTGAGGAGATGGAGAGTGCGGATTTTGAAGGACATGATCGGATGCTTGAGAATTAAAGAGAACCAAAATGAGCAATGAGATTATTCTTGAGAATATTTGTCCTTTTCTTCTTTCAATCGGCGGTCTCAAATCCTCTTGTCGAACGATCGAGGCTAAGAGCGAAAAGCGCTGGTCTTATCGTCTTCTCTCTTGATCCAAGGCTTGGGTTTGTCCTTACAAGTGAGATCAACGGTGGAGATTGGGATGTCTGGTGTCATGACATACAGCACTGTCGGCATTGTGGGCGATTCTTAAGCGTGCGGTGGAGATCTAAATGCGCCATGCTTTAACTACCTCGGCTCACGATTCGGCGGCGGTTATTTGGGATTTGTCTTATTCTTTTTGCCTTAGATCCCTCCACGCTCCTATTCCGATCTCTCATGCTGATCCCCATCTTAGATCTCTATTATTAGATCCTAGAGATCGCCCAAATGATGTAATTCGATCTTTTGGAAATAAAAGTCAATTATCATCTTGTTATTATTGCATTGATTATTTTCGATCTACGATGTGTTTATCGTCTGGTTCCTAAGCGAACAACCCTTAAGCGATCCACAATTGAAACATTTATCTTAATATGCGATCTCTAATTAGCCGTTCTCTTTATGGAATTTGGAGTGTTAGAGAGGCGTGTCGAGCGGTGGCGAATCCAGTTAACAGATGCATTATGCAGGACATCGTGAGCATTAAATGCTCGGACCAGTATAAGCGAGGGTAAAGGGTTAGCCATTTGCTCTGTATGTTATTCGATCTCTTGTTCATAACTTCAAAGTTCTCTCGTTTTCTCAAGTTCTTGAGCTCGTTCAAGCTCGGTAAGGGTTTTAATCCTTCTTTTAGCTTTAAGTTCTTTGTTTTCCTTAAAAATGGCGTAGAAGGTCGAGAGCGGCAAGCCCACCTTAGTCCATGTTTCATGGTGCTTTGATGAAGTAAGTGGTTGGTCCAAGCACCACGACGAGAACCTTCTAGGGTCTCGCTCGGCTCGAGGGCGAACCGCACCATCAATGCTTGTACCTTCCTCGGGGAGGAGAATCTTCCTATGAGCAGTGCCATCGATCTTGCAAGAAACCGTCTGCGATCGTTTAGCGAGTACAACATTGAGCCGATTCATATGAACTTATCGGTGTCACGGCGATCAGGCCGATCACTTCTTTGAAGAGAATGACATGGTTATGGTATACGAGGAGCAGTTAAAGGCGGTCTTGGTTCCCTACGGGCGACTTCTTGAGGAGGTCTAAAATTTCACCAGTGTGCATTGCCCAAATTCACCTAACTCGTGGCGGATCTTAGTAGCCTTTCGAGGCTGTGCGAGCTAAGAGAATCAGACCTACGGCTAAGGTGTTCGCGAGCTGCGAGCTAACTTCGCTAAAGGGCGGCGAGCCTTTGGTTCTTTGAGCAAAGCCTCATTGCGGGTTCTTTACCGATCTGCCCTCCTCCCTTAAGAATTGGAAGAACGCTTCTTCATTACGAGGAGCAAAAATCCGACTGCTTTGAGGACTTCCCCGTGGTAGTGGCACGGGGCCCTTGATTCAGCGTATTACCTTGAGCGAGGAGGAAAGCCTAGTAGTGATGGGCCCGAAGAATCAAGCTGCCACTCTAAAGTACTCTGTTTAGATGTGGTATTGTCAGCTGCATCATTGGGCGATGGAGTTGATCACGGCGAAAATCGCGGGCTTGACTCTCGATCTTGGCATCGGTATTTTCTATTTCTCGGATCTTTGGACCTTAGCGATCTCATGACCTCTTTTTGTGCGGTATGGCGGGTGGTGAAGGTTCGAGAAGCGGAAGAAAGAAAAGAGATTTCGAAAAATAAAGGAGATGAAGCGTTGGCACTACTTCAAACACCGACCATGAACACAGGGAGGCGAAAGGAGGCCCGCCCGACCTTCGAGGCCGCGATCATCATGTCGATCTCCTCCTCAATGGGAAAGCGGCTCCACCTCCTCGATTGCTCCAAGCACGAAGGGGTCATTCTCGACCTCTTGCGAGGCCCCCTTCTCGTGGCGCCCAAGTCTTGATCGCTTCTCTGCGGAGAACAACGGTGTTCGGAGAACCCGATTTTGCCAAAGTCTTGGGGTCTTCCATGCGCCCGGGAGGATCGGGACGGTGTCTCGGACAATCTTAACGACATCCTAACCCGCTCCATGAGTGCAGATGTAGAGTGCACAGTGAACGGCACATAGTTTGGGAAAAAGCGCACGCTTTGGGTAAGGAGGTCGAGAAGAAGGGTCAAGAAGTGGCATCCCTTGATCCCAACTCTCATCTGTTGGGATTACATATCTCAAATTCGAGGGTGCATGAAGTACTATGAAGATAAGGTGGCGAGCAGGACTCATGTTGCAGTTGAAAGGGATCATGCCCTTAGAAGTCCAGCGCTCGGGCCATGAAGGCTGCTCGGGTTGCACACCTTCTTTGAGGAGCTTAAGGCAAAAGATGAAGAGATGGTGGCAGGAATAGCCGGAGCTTATGTGAACTCTCACAAAGATCTCTTGGCGAGCTCCAAAAGCGTTACCAGGAGGAGGACTTCTCTTGGATGGCGACTGGCTCCGAGGCGAGGAGGAAAGCGAAAAGGAGGCCAAGGATGAGAGAAAATGAGAAAAATGTAGATCGGTGGGGATCACCCCAGTAGAATGACTTAATACAAACTTTTGAAATGAAATGAAGTGGAATGCCCTTTTTGTTCGATGAATGGTTATGATTGGAAAATTTCTAAATTATTAAACACTTGATTATGCAGTATGTTGAAATAGCGAAAATGATTATTAACCTAAGTGTGAGAGATCGAAAAACACGATGAGCATGAGATCGGTAAGGAAGAAATCTTGAGCAGGACTTGATTAAAATTGGAAATTTGACTTGAACACTTAAGATCGGAATCCTCATTAAGCAGGACCAAAACCTTAGCTCTTAAACTTTTGAAAGGAGATCGTCAATAAAGCGGTAAGAAAAGATCTAGTTCACTTCGTTTATACTACACAGTCGGAGAGATCGGTGGCGATTTAATAGTAGTAAGGATTTGGTGATGTGAGGACTTAGCATTGATTCAATTCTTTGAGGAGAGATCGAAAATGTATTTGTCTATCAAAGAGGATTGGAAATGAGGTCAAAGGAGACTTAATCTTGGGTCGGTTCAAAGTTTTATTGATTTTGAGGATCGGCCAAAATATGGTGTCGACAATTGCCCCTCTTTACATAATTTCTATTAGCAGGAAAATTTCCGTGTAGGAATTATGTAAAGATTGAACTCATATTTTGGGCGATTAGGTGTTGAAGTTAGGGAGCTAAAGCACACTTAAGTTGGTGACCTAAAAATTGTAGAGAAGTTGAACTAAAATCAACTTGGATCAAAGAACGAGAGGTTGATAACGAAATGTAAATTGCGAAATTAAAATCAACTTAGATCAAGGAACCAAAGGTTGATAACGAAACTTAAATTGCGGGAAATTAAAATCAACTTAAATCGAGGAACGGAGGTTGATAGCGAAATGTAAATTACGAAATTAAAATCAACTTAGATCAAGGAACCGAGAGGTTGATAACGGAAATTTAAATTGCGAAATTAAAATCAACTTAGATCAAGGAACGGAGGTTGATAACGGGAAATTTAAAGCTGCGAGAAAATTAAAATCAACTTAGATCAAGGAACGAAGTTGATAACGGGGAAATTTAAATTGCGGAAATTAAAATCAACTTAGATCAAGGAACGGAGGTTGATAGCGGGAAATTTAAATTGCGGAAATTAGAATCAACTTAGATCAAGAAACTATCTTGTAGGAAATTAGAATCAACTTAGATCAAGGAACCGAGAGGTTGATAGCGAGGAAATGTAAATTGCGAGGAAATTAAAATCAACTTAGATCAAGGAACCGGAGGTTGATAACGAAATTTAAATTGCGGAAATTAAAATCAACTTAGATCAAGGAACGAGAGGTTGATAACGGAAATTTAAAGCTGCGAAATTAAAATCAACTTAGATTAAGGAACGAGAGGTTGAAAGCGAAATTTAAATTGCAAGAAATTAAAATCAACTTAGATCAAGGAACGAGAGGTTGATAGCGGGAAATTTAAATTGCGGAAATTAAAATCAACCGATCAAGGAACGAGGTTGATAGCGGGAAATTTGAATTGCGAAATTAAAATCAACTTGGATCAAGGAACCGAGGTTGATAGCGGGAAATTTGAATTGCGGAAATTAAAATCAACTTGGATCAAGGAACGGAGGTTGATAGCGAGGAAATGTAAATTGCGAAATTAAAATCAACTTAGATCAAGGAACGAGGTTGATAACGAAATTTAAATTGCGAAATTAAAATCAACTTAGATCAAGAAACGAGAGGTTGATAACGGGAAATTTAAAGCTGCAGGAAATTAAAATTAACTTAGATCAAGGAACCAGAGGTTGATAATAGGAAATTTAAATTGCACTGACAAAGCAAGCCTAATCTCGACATAAGAAGTTCTTCCCCAATGAAGTGTACTTAATAGAATCCCGAAGGCCGATGATGAATGGAGGACAAGTCGCAATACTTGACCTATGGCCTCATTTCTTCAAATGCCCCATTTCTGTTTTTTTACTTTCTCAGAAAAGCACCCTTGCGGTTTCACTTCCTACGTCTATATGACTAGAAGCGCCCTTCAGTTTTCACCTCTAGTTTTTTTTTTTTTTTTTAGGCCATTCCTGCAAATCTCATAGTAAAATGCGTGAGGTTATCAATTGTCAAATCTTAATCTTATGGCAAAAATTTTAACTGATTTAAATAGCGCATTAAATAACGAGATTGCATAAAGATAAATATAAGGGAAAGATAGAAACATGGGGAATGAAGTGTGATTTTATTACGGTTTAATAAAAACAAAGAAGAAGTTTCAAAGAAGAAGGGTACAAGGATAGCTCTCACATATTCCGTGTCGCGGAGTTTTTGAAATCCCTTAAGTGCAATTCTTTCAAGTTCTCTGAAGTCTAATGCCGTGACAGATTCCTCTTCATCATGGTTTCATGCCCCCCATACCTTATTCTCCTTTTTGTTCACGGGATGCCCTTTCGGGTTATCACCGTAAGGTATATTTTTTTTTTTTTTTTGCGCTCTTTCAGGATGCCCTTTCGGGTTTTCATCCTTCACTCATTTTACAGAAAGTGCCCCTTCGGGGTTGTCGCCTTTTTTCACACATTTTGCTAGGAGCACCCTTTCGGGTTTTCGCTCCTACCCCTTTTTCTTCTTTTTTTTCTTTTCATTTTTTTTTAGGCATAGTATTTCTTGACGGTCTCAGCATTCACAGGTCTCGGAAACTCTTCACCATCCATGTGGGTCAAAATCAAGGCTCCTCCAGAAAATGCCTTCTTAACCACATAGGGTCCCTCGTAGGTTGGTGACCATTTGCCCCGGGGATCATTTTGATTCGGCAGCACTTTCTTTAGAACTAGGTCCCCGGGTTGGAATTCGCGTGGGAAAATGCTTTTATCAAATGCTCTAGCCATCCTCATCTGGTATAACTGCCCATGACATACTGTTGCTAACCTTTTCTCATCTAGCAAGTTTAACTGATCCAACCTTGACTGGATCCATTCTGACTCATCAATCCCTGATTCCTTCAGAATCCTTAGGGAAGGAATTTCAACTTCAATAGGTGATACCGCTTCCATCCGAAAACGGTGAGTATGGAGTTGCCGGTTGAGGTTCTTCTGAAGTCGGTATGCGTGGAGGCGTAAGGAAGTATATCATGCCAATCCCTATATGTATTTGTCATTTTCGGATTATCCTCTTGAGGTTTTTGTTTGCGACTTCCACGCTCCATTCATGCAGGGGCGGTATGGGGAGAATTGAGGTGTCGGATTTTGTATTGATCACACAATTTACGAATCCTTGGACCATTCAGATTCTTAGCATTATCAGTGACGATTTCATTAGGGAGGCCATGCCGGCAGATGATATTGTTTCTGAGGAATTTGAGAAATGTATTCTGTGTGATGTGCGCATAGGATGTCGCCTCGACCCATTTGGAGAAATAGTCGATGGCCACAAGGATGAATCTGTGCCCATTGGATGCCTTGGGATTGATGGGACCAATCACATCGATACCCCACATTGCGAAAGGTCATGGTTAGACGAGGTTGAACAACTTGTGAGGTGGCACATTTATCGGATCGGCATAGATTTGACACTTATGGCATTTTCGGAAATACTCGATGCAATCCTTTTCCATTGTAGTCCAAAAATATCCCCGTCGCATGATTTGCTTAGCCATCATGTGCCCATTGGCATGGGTTGCACAATTTCCCTCATGAGTCTCAAGAAGGATTTTCTTCGCCTCTTTTGCATCCACACATCTCAACAATTCACCGTTGGACTCTCTCTTGTATAGGGTTTCACCACTGGGGAAGTATCCCAATGCTAATCTCCGAAGCATCCTCTTTTCGTTTCGGTTTGCCTGAGAATTCTGCAGTTCTGCGATGAACTAGGATGTCATGATACCAAGGTTTACCGTCAAGTTCTTCCTCAATCATGAAGCAATAACCTGGCTCATTCCTTGCCTTAATCTTCAATATCTGAGCTATCTGCCCTTCTTCAATTTGAGCCATAACAGCTAGAGTAGCTAAAGCATCAGCAAATTGATTCTTGTCTCTACTAAGGTGAGTGAAAGAGATCTCTTCAAATTTCTTAATCAGCTCCAGTAAGTACTTCTGATATGGGATTAGCTTGGGATCCTTGGTTTGCCATTCTCCCTTGACTTGGTATATAATCAGGGCTGAGTCTCCATATACTTCCAACTTCCTGATTTTCTTTTGATTGCGGCCTGTAGACCCCTCACACAAGCTTCATATTCTGCGACATTGTTGGTGCAGTCAAATCTCAACTTAATGGCTATCAGGAAGTGCTTTCCATCTGGGGATATCAATACAGCTCCAATTCCATTACCGGACAAATTGTGACTCGTCAAATACATTTCCCATACATCGGCTGGCCCCTCTTCTACGCAATCTACTTCATTAATATGCTCATCAGGGAACTCAAAATCCAGAGCTTCATAATCCTGGATAGGATTTTCTGCTAGGAGGTCAGCGATCACGCTACCTTTCACCGCTTTCCGGGTCATGTAGACTATGTCATATTGGGAGAGTATGACCTGCCACTTGGCTATCCTACCTGGCACGAATGGGCTTTCGAATACATATTTGATAGGATCCATCCTGGAGATGAGCCATCTCTTGTGATTCAGCATGCAGTGCTTGAGGCGATTCTTTGTCAAGCTAACTTGCGACAAGTCTTTTCTAAGAAAGAGTACCTTGACTCACAATCATTGAACTTCTTGCTCAAGTAATAAATAGCCCTCTCCTTTCGGCCGGTATCATCATGTTGTCCCAAAACGCACCCCATCGAGTTCTGTTAGACCGCCATATACAGGATAAGAGGCCTCTCTGCCACGGGTGGAACCAATACTGGTGGGCTGGTCAAGTATTGCTTAATTTTCTCAAAAGCCTCCTGGCAAACTGAATCCCATTGGGTGGAATTATTCTTCCGAAGTAGTCTGAAAATAGGCTCAGCTTTAGCAGTGAGATTAGAAATAAATATCGAAATGTAGTTCAACTTTCCCAGGAAACTGCGCACCTCCCTTTCTGTTTTTGGGGATGGCATTTCTTGAATAGCTCGAACCTTGTCTGGATCAACCTCTATTCCCCTCTCGCTTACTATGAATCCCAACAACTTTACCGATCTAGCTCCGAATATGCATTTGGCAGGGTTCAGTTTCAACTGGTATTTCCTGAGCCTTTCGAATACCCTCCTCATCACCTGTACGTGGCTTTCTTTTCCTCTAGATTTAATGATCATATCATCCACATACACTTCCACCTCTTTATGCATCATATCGTGGAATAATGTGACCATTCTTGTATTGGTAGGTAGCGCCAGCATTCTTCAACCCGAAAGGCATGACCCGATAGCAAAAAACTCCCCATTGAGTGATAAAAGCGGTTTCTTCTTTGTCTTCCTCATCCATTGGGATTTGATTGTACCCAGATGCCCCATCAATGCATGAGCACCTGCCCAATCCCGCAGCATTGTCTACTAACACATCAATGTGGGGAGAGGAAATCATCTTTAGACTTGCTTTATTAAGATCCCTGTAGTTAACGCACACCCTGACTCTCCCGTCCTTCTTCATTACTGGGACGACGTTAGCCACCCATTGGGGATATTTGACCACTTCCAGGAACCCAGCGTTATACTGTTTCTTGACTTCATCCCTAACTTTGAGCAATGTGTCCGGATTCATTCTCCTTAACTTCTGCTTTACCGGGATTGTCCCTGGAATTAGGGGAATTTTGTGTGTCACTATCTGAGGGTCCAAACCCACCATATCATCATAGCTCCAGGAAAATGAAAATATGTCTAGGAATTCTCTGAGCAAACTGATCATATCTCCCAATTCCTCACTCTCCACTACCTTAAGTTCCCTTTTTACTTCTTCTGTGCCTAAATTTATGGTGTGCGTTTCGTCTCCACAAGGCACTAGGGAGGGTTCATCCTTTTCATTGCTTTCTTCTGTAAGGTCTTCCTCAGAATCACTTGAAGTAATGGCAGTTATGGGGATTTCAAAATTAACCAGAGGAATTTCTAAGTCTATTGGATTATTAGGTGTTAATTGATGAATGGTCCTGAATGAATAAAAATGGAACATATTATAAGGATGAAATTCAAAAGGAAAGAATTGGAAAGAATTGGATTTAAAATGCGCTATTAATTCATTAACGTTCATGCCATAAGAAAAAGGTCCATTTACAGTATTACACTTGTCACCATGGACAAAATGATCAAGTGTAGATAACCAAAGGTACTTTACTCGAAATTGAGTACAAGGATATCCTCTGCTGTCCAGTTATCCAGCTCTTGCTTCTCAGCTATTGGCGAGACCAGAGCTTCATACAAGGAATCCAGGTGGATGACATCAATGGATGGTTCATCAAGTGATTCTTCCACATCTGCCGGATTTTCAATGACCGGTTTGGTGAAGATCTCCGCGATTCTCGGGACTACCTTCCCTTTTTCCATTTTCTGATCGAATCTCTGATCCCGAAATGTTTTCCTCGTCCAGAATCGTCCATCCATAAGGGCATCTTCCTCATAACCCAAACCACTACGACCTATCTTCTGAATAGCCGGTATAGGTTCAATGATCCCTTGCAATGCTGTGCCCAAGCCTTTGCCCTCCTGATATCCATTCTTTGACATCACTTTGGCCACCATAGCCATAGCCTTATCATTTCCAGTGTCTTGTAATTCAAGGGCCTGGAAAGAACTTTCCAACGACTCCTCGGCCGCTTCCACATAAGGGAGTGATTGCGGCTTGGTTACTAATATGGCTTCTTCTCCTCTCACCGTGATGATTTTACCGTCCATAATATATTTGATCTTTTGGTGCAAAGTTGAAGGAACGGCGTTCGCAGAATGGATCCAAGGCCTCCCCAACAACATAGTGTAAGCCGGCTCAATGTTCATCACCTGAAACGTGACGTTGAAAGTACATGCACCGACTTGGATTGGCAAGTCAATGTCTCCCAGCACTTCTCTCCTTGTACAGTCGAAGGCTCTCACCACCATAGCACTCGGCGTATATCAGTTGGTCAGCCGCGACTGGCCAAGGTGGTATTAGCGATACATTAAGAGTGACCCGTTATCAATAAGTACCTTGGCTACTATACAACCCTTACACTTCAACTTTGTTACATGCGAGCTTTAGTGTGCCATAAACCCGTAGGGTCTATCACAAATCCTCAGAAAGTAACAAAGCTGGATGCTGGATTTGTCCCACTATCTTCTCAAATTGCCCGGAGTAATGTCGGGGTTTACAAAGGCTGATCGAGGATTCTCTGCAAGGCTTGTCGGTGCACTTAGAACTCAAGATTAGCGATAGCAATGAAATTGGCAGTGTCTTTCTCATTTGCTCCACCACATCATACTCGCTCTGTTTCATTATTTGGAGCAGCAGTTCCTCCTCTTCTTTATGCTCGTGACCTCTACTTCCTCTGTCTTCTCAACCTCCTCTTACGCATTCTTCAATGGCTCTCCCATCTTTACTTTCCCTTTTCTCTTTTCTTTTCCTTCGTTCACGTAACACCTCCCACTTGAGTTATGAACTCAACTTCTTGCTCATGCGAGGAGGTTTTGTGGTAGTGACAGGTTGAGGATTATCCGGGAGTAGCGGTGGTAGGTCGGCATAAGTCATCGAAAGTGTTCATGAGAGTGAAACATGGCTTAGGAGGTGCAGGGGTGAAGCAAGGCTAGGAGGCCGGTGTCTTGCTTGGCGCTCCTTGGGTGAAGACTTGGAAATTGTAGTTCCAAGGTATGGCATGGGTGTTGGTAATAGGGAGTGAGATGGGGCTCGGATAATCGTTCTTGTGGCGGCGAGGCTCTGAGGTGAGAAGGTGATTAGGTTTAGAGGTAGAAGCATTACGCTGTATCTAGTTGTGTTCACTCCTCTTCCATCTTCGACCTTATGCGGCATCTCGAGAACCTTGAGAGACAACAAGTTACGAACCTCTTGCTGAATCCTTCACGACTCATGACTCATGATCAGCTGCCCCTCCATGATAAGGACACCCCGTACCTTCTTCTAATCCCATTACCTGAGGGCAAAGGTAGCCTTCCCTCATTGCCACAGCAAAAATTTCTTTAAAGTAAGGAATGTTAGTAGTATGCCCTAGAGCATATCATTTAATATGTATCTTGTACATAATTTTATTAATAAAGGCATTTCCACTTTTAGTTTACATAATATATTTATGTGTAATAGAAAGGTCCATTGATATTTTGTTAGAAATATTATTCTTAAGTTGTTAAGAATATGAGTGACAATATTTCTAGCACAAAGTATCATAAATAGGTTCACAATCGAGGATACTTCATAATAAGGACATGACTTATCCAGAAAGATTGTATTCATGTTTGTTCCCAAGTTATTTATATGAGATATAAATAAGATGGAATGGTGAGTCTCATGCCATATAACAAACATGATAGGCACTTATAAATGATAAGTAGGCCGAACCAGTGACACTTATGACAAACACATGGATTTTACTCTTGTCAATGTTTTGTCATAAATCATATCGATGCATATAATCTTTAGACACGAGATAGCACAGTTATCTTGTATATAGGTAGTTTGAGTTTGATCTGCTTTCATACTTATGCGTGTATGGGTATATGGGCATCTGTTGGCTCCTACTAGTTATATATGGAGGTAGGTGTTGATCAAGATGGAATCTATTCCTCTAAGTAAATAGAGATAAAATCCTATGTTCATTTAATTGTTCTTGATGTTTCAAGTTCTGGCAGAGACGGATAGATTTATTTAGAAAAGAGTTTACGATGAGAAAAATCTTTTAATCAAGAACTGGAATTAAAGAGAACATAATATTCATAGCAAATGGAGTTTGACATAAACCATGACTCGGCTTGAGTTGGGATTTTATGAGAGAGATTCTAGTGCATGGTAACATATGATTATAGGTTCATTTAAGGTAAACCTTATTACTAATTGGGTGGCCATGGCATGCTATGCTAGGTGTTAACCATGGTCTATGAGGTTCATAAAATGATTTAGAGAAATCATTTATGGCAAGAAAGAGTTACGATGATATTAAGAGTTGATATCATGTCTCATTGCCAATTAGTGATGAGCCTAGTAAGTCACACACATACACAAGTTATCACCTATTTAAATATGATTTAATTAATTAATTAAAGAGTTTAATTGATTAATTAAATAGATTTAGTTTGCAATTAAATTGCAAAGTCCTAGCATGACTTGAAACCAAATCTAGATTATTGGATGTGTAGTATAAATTAAATTTATATTTAAAGTGTTTAAATATGAATTTAATTGATGAGAAATTAATTAATAGAGATTAATTAATTAATTTATATTTGATATAAATTAATTAGAAGAAGAAAATAATTATTTTGGGTTAAGAACTCAAAATTAAGACGAGGGCATTTTGGTCATTTCACGATGTGACACGTGGCACCATGAGATGGTGACACATGGCATAACACATAAGCTTGCCAAATATTTTTTAATCATGTAAAATGATTAAAATCAAGATTAAATATAGGTTTGACACTTGGCACAATGTGATTGGGTCACTTAAACCTAGAGCTAATCAAAAGGTGACATGTGGCTAGGGTTTAATGTGTTAACCTAGCTATTTAAGTGTGGTTATGAAAGAAAACATAACCAGCAGCCTCTCCTCTCAATTGTCACGCCACTTTGAGCCTCTCCAGCTATTTCTCTTCATCTCTCATCAATTCAAAGAGATTAGCCATCAATCTCTTGAATTAAGAACACTAGAAATTGTTTCTAGTGTCTGTTTATCTCTAATCTCTTAAAAGCAGAACTTGAATTTCTAATTAATAGAAAAGGCTTTAGAAGCTATTCAAGGGCTGCCATAGGTGTTCTTGGTGTGGACAAGCTAGAGGACAACATGCGGTGTCTGAAGGCGAATCTCAAAGCGCTTGAGACATTGCGGCACATCAAGAGGTTAGTGTAATCGTTCTTGATTTAATCTAGGGTTCTAAAATTAATCTGATTAATTTTAAAAATCTTAAATGGCAAATATAGATCCAAAAACATATTAAAAGAGTTTTAATATGTTGTTTATCATTGAAATCAAATAGATAAAAATAAATCTTGCATGGTGCATGTGACCCTAGGTGCAAATTTTTGAATTCAATGGTCTAATCTTATGTTTTCACGCTTCCGTTCCTTCAATTGGTATCAGAGCCACTATATTTGCCATTTAGATTGTTGATTATATAATTTAATTGTGTGTTTGATCATGAGATCAAGAGATTCATTGCTGGTTGGATCATGATATGTGGCGGCACACATGGTGAAGCCACCATTGGTGGCGGCAACAATGGTTCCTTGGGTGGTTCAAGGTTTGGCTTTTAATTCTGCAATTGTTGTATGATCTAAGGCCTATTCTTTGACTAATTAAAGTGTTTAATTAGTTGTTTGAATCACACAATTAAATTATGATTCAAATCAGAATTTTAAAAATTGTTTGAATGTGATTCAAATCTGAATTTTAAAAGTTGTTTGAATGTGATTCAAATCTGAATTTTTAAAGTTGTTTGAATCATATTTAAATCTGATTTTTTAAAATTGATTCAATAAAATTCAGATCTGATTTTTTAAGAAATATTTGAATGTGATTCAAATCTGATTTTTTAAAAAATGTTTGAATGTGATTCAAATCTGAATTTTTGAAGTTGTTTGAATGTGATTCAGATCTGAATTTTTAAATTTGTTTGTATGAGATTCAAATCTGAATTTTTAAATTTATTTGAATCATATTCAAATCTGCATTTTTAAGTTGAATATGAGATATTCAATTTAATTTAAGTATGTATGTTTTATTTAATTGTTAAATAGTGATATGCATGATGGATGATCATGGACTATAAAAGACCAATGTGATTGGATTTATTTCTTTTATGTTTCTTTGGGATTGTAAATTAATTAATTTATTTTAATTTATTTTGGGCATGTATTATTAAGTTTGTAATATTTTTGGGTTGTAATTTCATTTATTTAAGTTCTTGTAAATTCGCCTTGGTATGCCAAGGATTACTATGTAATATTGGATTGCAAGAAGTTCAAGGAGGTCAAGAGCATTGGTGGGACCGGTGGGAGAATTCAATATCAAGTGTTGATTATGTACTCCTTCAGCAACTCTTGTAAAATGAATGAATGAAATGCACCTAGGAATGCCTGATTCAATTCTTGGTGGCTCGAATTGAATCCCTTAGAAAAGTCCATGATCATACCATATTCTTGCTTATCCATGAATGCATGAGATGTATGGGAATGTATGCAATTATATGATATATGCATGCTAAATGGATAATGTGCAAAGTGAGACCTTAATAGTAATTAGTATGGCTATAAAATCTTCCAAACAAATGATGAAGTTGGAAATGGTATAATTAAATTAATTATAACAAAGTCACTACATTAGGGAAATTATTTTAAGAAATTTTAAATATTTGCAAGAGATGCAATTAATTAAAGACATTTTCTTAATAATAATTGTTAAGCATCAGATCTTATAAATATGTAAATGGTTTAGTGGCCAATATTGGATGTACCTGAGGACATTAAAATTATTTACATAATTCTTGGCTCAATGGGATCAACAACTAATGCAAGATAAGTCAATAATGGATGTACTGAGATTTTGAGCATTAGGGGCTAGGTAAAGTTGAACCTCACATGAGATGTGATGTGCAAGGATTTGATCAATTATTGTTTATTGTAAGTCATATAATGGATGTACCTGATGATGATCAATAGAATTATTAGAATTCAATAACCCACTAGAAATCCATCCAACTAGGATTTCCGTTTTCTACTTTGGTAGTGTAGGATTCGCTAATTTAGTGGGATGTCCAATTTGATTTAATGACCATAATCATTTTGGTTAATTACATGATACATTTACTAATTAATCTGGTTATTTTCTGCGATTAATTTTACGATAAAAATGAGCACAAAACAACCACCACCATCAATATCCTTGCAAGCATACTTGATCACAATAGGTTGTGAGGACCTAATCTGTCAGATTAGCTAAGAAATTTGAAACTTGTCTGAACCTTGAACATATAGGATATGTTCTAGATTCAAATGTTCTGGTCCCTTACCTCCGGAGGCCACACAAGAGGAACATGAAACTTTGGACAAGTGGAAGGAGCATAATATGAGAGCTAAGTGTTACATGCTTGCTTCCATGAGTAATGAGTTCTGAAGCATGGAAACATACGAGTGTAAGAGAGATCCTCCTTCACCTACAAGAGTTGTATGGTGAGCACGTGAGAAATGCTAGGTATGAGATATCTAGGCGGCTATTCGCATAAGGATGTCGAGGGACAAAATGTTGGAGATCATGTCTACAAGATGATTGGTGATTGGCGGTTGGAACATCTTGACTTCCACATGGATTTCCAACTATTAGCAGATTTGATCCTTGATCCCTTCACGAGTCTTTTGGGAATTTTGTGACAAATTTCCATATGACTAAACAGGAATGCACCTTAGTTTGGTTTACTCAACATCTGGTTATTGCCCAAAAGAATATGCCGGGCAATAAAGGAAAAGAGGTAGCTTTGGTTGCATCTTCTTACATTGGAAAGTCCAACAAGAAGAAGGGCAATAGGAAAAAGAAACCTCGATTCACAGTCCTTCAAGAAAATAGCTAAGCAGAAAAGGAAGACTAAAGGCGATGGAGGCAAAGGAAAGTGTTTCCACTTAGCAGGAAAGTGTTTCCATTGCGATAAAAAAGTGTTTCCATGGCGAGTAAAGTAATCTAAATGAATGCAATGCCATGGTGAAAACCAACTCAAGTTCAAAATATATTTGGCACTTAAGGTTATGTCATGTTGCGAGAAGATAGGATTACAAAATTGGAGAAAATGGGGATTTTATCCTCATTGGGCTCTGAGCCTACTCAACTTGTGAATCTTGCCTTCAAGGCAAAAATGACTAGATTACCCTTTGTTGGACAAGGGCTAAGAGTGAAAATATTTTGTAACTAATACATAGTGATGTAGTTGGTCAGTTTAAAGAAATGGCTATACGGGGTTTTCATTATTTTATTAACTTTAATGATGATAAATCTAGGTTTGGGTATTTGTATTTGATGAAATACAAACATTAATCTTTGAAAAGTTCAAAGAATTTAAATCAAGTAGAAAATCAAGCAGGAAAGAATATTAAAGCTCTTGATCGGATCGTGGAGGTGAATATTTGAGTCTTGAATTTGATGAATACTTGAGAGAGCATGGCATTGTTTCTCGATTGACTCCTCTAGGAGCATACGGCTAAATGGTGTATCTGAAAGGAGAAATCGTACCCTATTGGATATAGTGCGTAGTATGATGAGCTATCTTGATATGCCAATCTCTTTTGAGGATTTGCATTAGAATCGACTTTATATATTCGAATAGGATTCCATCAAAATCAGTTTCTTCCACACCTTATGAGATATGGCATGGAAAACCAAGTCTTAAGCATGTTAAGATTTGGGGTTGTCCAGCTTATATCAAAAAGCTGAACACTGATAAATTTGAGACCAGATCATCTAGTCAACCTATACCCATTGATGAAACATCTAAAGCTGTTCCTCGTAGAACAACCAGGGTATCTCACCCACCAGTGAGATATGGTTTTCTTCATGAAGAAGAACAAGAGTTGTCTACTCATGAAGAAGTAGATCATGGAGATGATCCACTTACCTATGAAGAAGCTATATCAGATATAGACTCTTCAAAATGGATTGATGCTATGAAATCAGAGATTGATTCCAATTATAAGAATCAAGGTTTGGATCTTGTTGACCCACTGAAGGTATTGTACCTATAGGGAACAAATGGGTTTTCAAGAAGAAAATTGGTTACGATGGAAAGGTAGAGACCTATAAGGCAAGGCTAGTAGCGAAAGGGTTTCGCCAAAGGCAAGGAATAGACTATGAGGAGACTTTCTACTTTGTTGCCATGTTTAAATCAATTAGGATTTTATTAGCAATAGCATACTATGATTATGAGATTTGGCGGATGGATATCAAAGCAGCTTTTCTCAATGGATACATTGAAGAAAACATTTTCATGGAACAACCTAAGGGATTTGAATCCCAAGATGGTTCCAAGGTATGCAAGCTAAGCGATCCATTTATGGGTTGAAACAAGCTTGAGGAGTTGGAACATCCGTTTTGATGAAGCCATTAAATCTTTTGGTTTTATCAAAAATGAGGATGAGCCATGTGTATATAAGAAGGTTAGTGAGTGCTATCACTTTCCTTGTCTTATATGTGGATGACATACTATTGATGGATAATGATACGGTATGTTGTGACTATAAAGGTATGGTTGTCAAATACATTCTCCATGAAAGACTTAGGGAAGCAACCTATATTCTTGGGATTCGCATCTATAGAGATAGGCGAAAAGAATAATTAGTTTATCCCAAAGTCTATACTTGGAAAAGGTGTTAAAGAGGTTTAACATGCTTGATTCCAAGAGAGGATTGTTACAGTGAGACATGGTATCCACCTTTCTAAAGAGATGTCTCCAAAGACACTGAAGAAAGAGATAAGATGGCGAGATTCCATATGCTTGGCTATTGGAAGTTTAATGTATGCAATGTTGTATACTAGGCGGATATCGCATATCTTTATTAGTTTGACTAGCGGTATCAATCCAATCGAGGTTTGGAACCTTTGGATAGTATCAAGAATATCCTTAAGTACTTGAGAAGAACTAAGGATTTATTCTTGATTTATGGAAGTGGAGACTTGCAATTGGATGGTTATCACGATTACGATTTCCAATCGGATATCGATGATAGAAAGTCTACCTCTGGATATGTGTTCATTTGTAATGGAGTGCGATCGGTTGGAAGAGTTCCAAGCGAGCACATTGCGATTCCACTCACGAGGTGAGTATATTCTTGCATCGGATCTTTGCAAAGGAATTATTTGGATAAAGAAGTTCGTGTGAGAACTTACGGTAGTTCCTTCCATTGAGTCGGCGGTTCCATTACCTTTGTGACAACAATGGGCGATCATCTGAGCTAAGGAACTAAGGTCTCACCAAAATCCAAACACATAGAAAGGCACTACTACATTATCGGAGATATAGTTGGGCAAGGCGATATAGCCATGCGAGAAAAATAACATCATTTGAAAAATCCGGTGATCCATTCACTAAGCTTTTGTCACAAGTTCAGTTAGGCCGCATCTTGAGAAGATGGGTCTAAAGTATTGTAATGAATGGCTCTAGTGCTAGTGGGAGATTGTTAGTAGTATGCCTAGAGCATATCATTTTAGTATGTATCTTGTACATAATTTTATTAATAAAGGCATTTCCACTTTTCCGTTTACATAATATATTTATGTGTAATAGAAAAGGTCCATTGATATTTTGTTAGAAATATTATTCTTAAGTTATTAAGAATATGAGTGACAATATTTCTAGCACAAAGTATCATAAATAGGTTCACAATCGAGGATACTTCATAATAAGGACATGACTTATCGAGAAAGATTGTATTCATGTTTGTTCCCAAGTTATTTATATGAGATATAAATAAGATGGAATGGTGAGTCTCATGCCATATAACAAACATGATAGGCACTTATAAATGATAAGTAGGCGAACGGTGACACTTATGACAAACACATGGAGTTTACTCTTGTCAATGTTTTGTCATAAATCATATCGATGCATATAATCTTTAGACTGAGATATACAGTTATCTTGTATATAGGTAGTTTGAGTTTGATACTGCTTTCATACTTGTACTGTGTATGGGTATATGGGCATCTGTTGGCTCCTACTAGTTATATATGGAGGTAGGTGTTGATCAAGATGGAATCTGTTCCTCTAAGTAAATAGAGATAAAATCCTATGTTCATTTAATTGTTCTTGATGTTTCAAGTTCTGGCAGACAGATAGATTTATTGAGAAAAGAGTTTACGATGAGAAAAATCTTTTAATCAGAAGCTGGAATTAAAGAGAACATAATATTCATAGCAAATGGAGTTTGACATAAACCATGACTCCGGCTTGAGTTGGGATTTTATGTGAGAGATTCTAGTGCATGGTAACATATGATTATAGGTTCATTTAAGGTAAACCTTATTACTAATTGGGTGGCCATGGCATGCTATGCTAGGTGTTAACCATGGTCTATGAGGTTCATAAAATGATTTAGAGAAATCATTTATGGCAAGAAAGAGTTACGATGATATTAAGAGTTGATATCATGTCTCATTGCCAATTAGTGATGAGCCTAGTAAGTCACACACATACACAAGTTATCACCTATTTAAATATGATTTAATTAATTAATTAAAGAGTTTAATTGATTAATTAAATAGATTTGGTTTGCAATTAAATTGCAAAGTCCTAGCATGACTTGAAACCAAATCTAGATTATTGGATGTGTAGTATAAATTAAATTTATATTTAAAGTGTTTAAATATGAATTTAATTGATGAAAATTAATTAATAGAGATTAATTAATTAATTTATATTTGATATAAATTAATTAGAAGAAGAAAATAATTATTTTGGGTTAAGAACTCAAAATTAAGACACGAGGGCATTTTGGTCATTTCACGATTGTGACACGTGGCACCATGAGATGGTGACACATGGCATAACACATAAGCTTGCCAAATATTTTTAATCATGTAAAATGATTAAAATCAAGATTAAATATAGGTTTGACACTTGGCACAATGTGATTGGGTCACTTAAACCTAGAGCTAATCAAAGGTGACATGTGGCTAGGGTTTAATGTGTTAACCTAGCTATTTAAGTGTGGTTATGAAAAGAAAACATAACCAGCAGCCTCTCCTCTCAATTGTCACGCCACTTTGAGCCTCTCCAGCTATTTCTCTTCATCTCTCATCAATTCAAAGAGATTAGCCATCAATCTCTTGAATTAAGAACACTAGAAATTGTTTCTAGTGTCCTGTTTACATCTCTAATCTCTTAAAAGGCAGAACTTGAATTTCTAATTAATAGAAAAGGCTTTAGAAGCTATTCAAGGGCTGCCATAGGTGTTCTTGGTGTGGACAAGCTAGATGGACAACATCGGTGTCTGAAGACGAATCTCAAAGGCGTAGACACGCTGCAGCACATCAAGAGGTTAGTGTAATCGTTCTTGATTTAATCTAGGGTTCTAAAATTAATCTGATTAATTTTAAAATCTTAAATGGCAAATACAGATCCAAAAACATATTAAAAGAGTTTTAATATGTTGTTTATCATTGAAATCAAATAGATAAAAATAAATCTTGCATGGTGCATGTGACCCTAGGTGAAAATTTTTGAATTCAATGGTATAATCTTGTGTTTTTCACGCTTCCGTTCCTTCAAGGAACCAGCTTGTCTACTTCCGGTGTTGATCCTTCTCCATCAGACTCTATCATATTTACACCACTGCCCGTATTATGGTTAGGCAGTGGGTTTGAGGTAACATTAGGGAGGGAACCATTTCCCTCAATTTTTAGCCATCCATTCCGGATTAGAGCGTGCACTCTTCCTCTGAGTGCTCCACAGTTGTCAGTTGAGTGCCCTTGTGCCCCCCCATGATACTCACAACGGGCAGTGGCATCATACCACCTGGGATATGGAGGCCGGATCGGGTCTAAGGGAACTGGTACAATTTGGTTTATACCGACAAGGTATCGGTATATTTCCGAGAGGAGGAAGAGGTGGATCGGGGTTTCTTGGGGTCTTGGGTTGTTTTGTGGTGGTCTAGGTTGAGCGGGAGGAGGAGGTGGTCTTGGTTGGTAATTTGTAGGTGAAGGGTATTGTGGGCGTGGGTGTGGATAATTTGGGAAAGCGGTGGAATATTTGCATTTGTTTGGTGTGAGGAGGATATGGCCGATAATTATTTTGAGAATGGGGAATAATTGTTTTGTGGTTGTGAGAATGCACATCACCCTCATTCTTCTTGCCAAAGTGGCAGTCTTTTGCGAGGTTCTCGGCCAACTCCTGCCGTCCCATTCTTAGATTGGCCTCTATTCTTTCACGGCTTTGTATGATGTCGAGAAAATTTGTTGGAAGTGTTCCCAATCATCAAATTGAAGTAGGGGCTTTTAACGTCTCAATGAGCAGAGCACGACTCATTGTCGATCCAGGAGGGTGGACTTACGCCTTTTCTCTCCATCTCTAGGCATACTCCTTGAAGCTTTCCCTGTCCCTCTGCACCAGGTTTTGAAGATCTCTCCTTGTGGGGGCCACATCGCAGTTAAATTTGTACTGCTTTAAGAAGGCATCAGCTAAATCCTTCCAGGAGCGCCTTGATTTGCTCTGTCAGCTGAATACACCACCTCAAAGCTGCCCCTGAGAGGCTCTCATGAAAGAAGTGGACCAGCAGTCTGTCATCCTCTGTCAGAGCAGACATCTTGGCGATATAGGTGGCCAAGTGAATGCGAGGATCTGAATTCCCTGTGTACTTGTCAAAATCAGGGACCTTGAACTTGGGTAAGACCACCACATCCGGCATTAATCTTAGTGATGCCACGTCGATTGAACCATACATGTTTAGTCCCTCTATTGCTCTCAGTCTCTCTTTTAGAGCAGATAGTTTCTCGTTTTCTTTTATCTTATTTTCCCCTCCCACTGCATGATATGCTCCCTCGACCGGGAGCTGAGGGGTGGAGTAAACTGGAGGGATTAGTATTGAAGGGTGAGACTCGGCATTTGAGACAGCCGGGTAATAAGAGAAAGGCAGGTCATTATTCATGGTATTGGATTGTGATGGTATCGGTCCGGGATAGGTGATTGAAAGGTGAAAGAAGTTGTAGCTTGATGGGGATCATTTGTTGGAGGTGGTGGAGGAGGTAGCGGTAGGCTAGGCTCTGCTGTGGGTTTATTCTGGGACATTTCCCTCATTAGTCTCATAAGTTCTGAGACCTGATCTTTCAATTGAAACTTGCCCTTGTAGGTTACGTACTTGTTCTGATCTTCCATTATCTTCTTTGTTCGAGATCTTGTTAAGTACACTCGCTTGGGTTGAACCGTGTGTTTGAGTCGGACTTGCCTTGTTTGAAGCAATGTTGATTTCTGTAGGGAAGTCGAAAAAGGATTTTTAATGAATTTTGAATTTTGTAAAGAAACTAAAAGTCACAGTGCGGGCGAAGGATCTGATGGCATTTGGGAGCGAATGAAATCTGCGAAAGGATAATTGCATCAACTTTATCATGGCGTCGTTCGATAGTCATTTGTGAATATTGGATTGAATGAGTGTTTATGATACCTGTCCATATAGCGCATTCAATTTTTCATATAACCCTAGCGAGGGAGTTCCTACGGGAGTCATATTATTCATTCACAAATTTGCTAAACAATGGTCCAAAAATCATTTCATTAACTGAGTAATTTGTACACCGTATTCTTTACATTGGCCTAGGCTCTGGGAGGTTTTTTATAATGAGATGACATTTTCTGAGATACTTATATAACCTTTCTTCTTGTTTAGCAGGGTCGAATGCTTTCAGAGCATACTCGGATTCAGGTAGGAGTTCTTGCTTTCCCTGTGCTATCGTTCTTTCCAGCTGGTCAACATTCTCTTTCAACTCTTGATAGAGAGCAACTTGTCTTTTTTTCTCATTCCTTTCCTTAGCACATTCTTTCAAGATATCGTTGATGAGTAGTGCCTGTTCTTTTAATTCGAGCTTTTTCTTTTTGTTTTCATGTTTATACTCTTCAACGAGTATCTCTTGGTATTTTATCTTTTCTTGAAGCTTACTATTACGTGCTTCTACTTCATTCATTCTGACGTGGAGAGAGTTTTTTTCCTTTTCCCACCGTATCTCTTGCTCTTCAAAACTCATTTTTTCGGCCCTTGCCTCTTCCCTGAGCCTTCTTACTTTCCTCTTGAGAATCTGCTGTTTGTCCTCCAACTGTTTTATTTGTTCTTGCAGTTCCAAGTTTTCGGTGTTTGCCTTTTGTAGTGAGTTTATCAAATGACTATCAGCTTCTTCTAATAGGACGTTTCGGCGAGTGTTGTCTTGAATTCTCTGATTGAGTGTTCTCGGTCCTGCGACCCTCCATTCAAGATAATCGCGTGTGGCACTTGGACCTTTAGGCGACCTTTCCATCAGAGAGATGTTTTCCCAGGATCTGCGAGCCATTTTCAACCCTTCCTCTTCCTTGAGCTCATGGTAGAAATGACCTTGGTGGTATTCTTCAATGTCGATTAGTGCGTGTTGAGCCAAAGCGTCTCATTACCAATGCGGAGTATAACTTGTGTATCCGGTTACTCGATTAGGGACAGGCGATTACCTCCGTGTTGATCAAAGCGGATTGGCTAATGCCCACGACTTCCTCCAACAATAATCATGGCTATTGAAACTCAAAATCTGTTCACTGCTTCTTTGTTCATTCTTGGTGATTATTAGCGGGTCATCTTCTCGATGGGAGGTGGTCAAGGTACCAAGTCAATCCCTTTGTCTCCACAGGCACATGTGGTGATAATCCGGAGATATAACAATTGAGAACAACACTTGATGGACCCTTTACCTGTTATGCGGTAGGTAAGGGTTAATAAGGTCTCATAAGACTAGCGGTATCGGATTGACCTCCTGCCTTTCTACCGCCGAATACTTCCACCGTCTTTGCAGTTATGATTCCTAATGGTCGGGAAGAAAATCAGGCCATAGATTCCCAATGCGAGTGCTACTAAAGCTTGATCCCACTGTTTCTCTTGGAGGTATTGATCTAACCGCTCCTCGAGGTAGGTCCAATACCATCCATGCGTGTTCCCTTTGACCATTTTTTTTTTACTTTGCCTCCTCCGAAGGAATACCCAACAAATGTGTTAATCGTTTCCAGGTCTGCCTATGCTCAAGGTGTAGGTAGATCAGGGTCTGTGTAAGTAAGGAATCTCTAGTAATTCTGATATTCTTCCATAGTAGGAGCGTATCAATGTCATTGAAAGAGAATACCCGTGCTTAGGATTCCAAAGCGGCGACATGGCCTTTAATGCGGGATTTGGACCTTGACTCGCATCGGGGTTGTAATTTTCCGTATTTCCTTTCAAATCGTGCCTTGACTGATCGAGCGACCTCCATCCATTAGACAGACCCTCGAGGCTGTTCATTCTGACCTCAATTTTATTCAGATCCCATGAGGGTAGTAAGCTAGCATGTGCCTTGGAAACATTATTTTGCGAGGGTACTAGAGTATGAGTTGATTTGGACCAAAGTTTAGCATTCTGAACTTCTTCTGCCGACTGACTCGAGGATGCCATGATAAAAATGATGCCTTATCCTTTTCACAGACTCTTGGATTGGTGATGCCTGAGGAAAAACTCATTAGCAAGATAAATTTAGGTAATTTTGAATCATACTGTTGGCAGGGTGACACATACACATTTATCAAAGTAGGAAAATGTGTAGGTGTTTCAGTAGAATTCAAGATTACCCTCACAAAAATGAACAAAAGGAAATTAAAGCAGAACAGGGTAAGAGTAAGTATGCCCCTTTTGTCATAGCATAGGAGACTCGATCTGGGATGAGTGCTACCTAATTGGATAGTTCTATCTTATAAGGTAGCTTACTACGGCTTTCAGCTATTGTGATAGTTTAGCTCAAGGTCTAATTTTCTAAAAGCCACAGGTTCCCAAATTGCCCCTACTGTAACAGTAGAGCCCCATTCTATAACCATGATATTATTGGGAAAATTCCACGAGTATCACAGTGGATAGAACGAGTTTCAATCTGAGCAGAAGCCTTCACGGATACTAACAGGGTAAAACCCACGGGTACCGCTACATGACCCCCTCCTACTTTCCTAAAAGGGTAAGAAAGCCCGGGTATAGGACCGAAGTGTGTGAGGACATCGTGTGAGTGTTCAGTGTGTGACGGTCCCACTTTACCTCTTCCCAATTCAGGGGGATTTTATTCTTTCCATTTTTCCTTTTTCCTTTTTCCTTTTTTTTCGAAACGAAGAGCACTGTAGGGTGATAAAACAAGCAAAACAAGCAAAACAAGCGGAACAGTTAGTAGGAAAAATTAACACGTAAACTATCGCCGGGTGAGCCCACCTAACTATAATTTGATTGGAAAATTAAACCTACTTTTAGACCTCTAGACCGGGGTTAAGTTCGAATATTTTATTAGTCCCCAGCGGAGTCGCCAAGCTGTCGCAAGGTGTTTTGCGGTTGCCTGAACAAACCCTCACCGAAGTGGGAAAGAGTGAGGAGTCGCCACCTTAGTTTTGAGGGAAACTAAAGAAAACCATTTGCGAAAATAAATTGAAATGAAACCACTTCAAGACAGAGATTCTAGGTTCGGGGTCCGTAAACGGGTGGGGAAGGTGTTAGGCACCCCACCTCGTCCCTTAATAAGGGTAAGTAGATTTAACTTTGCATTAGTTAGGAGGGCTTGAATGGACATGTTAATCCTTTTGATTAAAGGAACATTTGATTTTTCACTAAATTTGGATCACCCAGATACATAAGTAAATGAGACAACCTTAGTGAGTTACTGTTGTGTGTTAATTTTATTTAGAAAGGAATATTTTATTAAAATTTTAATTTAAGAATCGGATAAGAACTCTTCTCCGAACTCTTTAATATTTATTAAAATTCTGAGTTGAGACCGGATAAGAACTCTCCTCCGATTTCTATTTAATATTTATTAAAATTTTGAGTTGAGGCCTGATAAGAACTCTCCTCCGATCTCTATTCAATATTTATTAAAATTTTGAGTTGAGACCGGATAAGAACTCTCCTCCGATCTCTATTTAATATTCATTAAAATTTTGAGTTGAGACCGGATAAGAACTCTCCTCCGATCTCCTTTGAGTATTTATTTTAAATTTTAAGTTGAGACCGGATAAGAATTCTCCTCCGATCTCTTTTAAATTAACAGGAGCCTGAATGGGATCTTTCCGATCTCCCGAATTTTAATTTTAGCTACATGTCATAAGGACCTAAAGCTAAGGATCCTGGCGTTCAAAGGTGCTGGGGATAAGGCTTCTTTTAACTAATTGGTATTTTGTGACTAAATAAGGGAAGCCGGACTGAATTTTGCTAACCTCCCCTAAGGTCACTTTACCAGTATCCTATCTGTACCCTTTTACTTATCTGAGTTTTGATTTTTATTTTGCCTTATGGCATTATGCTGGATCGCTTCCCACGTCAGCCTAGTGATTCATTCTTGCTATTTCCCTGACGTGTTATTTAGACCCTCTTTTTCCAAAGAGACACTTTAAACACAGTTACCTACATTTTGTCTAGTTGCTTCTACGTAACTCGGGGCTAGATGGCATGTGTTCAGAAATAATAAAGATTAACAAAAGTGTGGGTTAGCCAACACGGGAGTAAACTAGAGCATATCTTCCCTTTGTATTTTTTTAGCGTGACATGAACTTAAAGAAAACAACAGGCATAAGAAAGAGGACAAAAGGAAATACGTAAAACGAGAAGTAGACTTAATAAAATGGCGATATTAACACTGACCTGTAGGGAGTCGAGTCTATTGAACTAACTACAGAATCGCAAAAGTAGCAAGATTGCAGGTTGGCAGCCGGAGGACTATGGTTTGCCTTGAAATGAAGTATCCTTTGTTAAAATGTAAACAGGTCAAAATAACCAGGCTTGAGTGGAGTTGAGCTTAGACAATATGAATGGAAATAGAGGATAACAAAGACAGAAAGTGGGAGTGCCACAGGATAATGAGCAGGCGAAAATGAAAAGTTTGGTATTCAAGAATCCTTTTGCAAGAAAACACTTGAAAACTAGTTTCAAAAGTTTTTCTCTGAAAACTCCAAAAAGAAAAATAGCGAGTAACAAACCGAATTAAGTTTGAGTTATTACGCTATAATTCACCTCTTCTCTATATTTTTCGTCCCTTTGAGCAGTTTTGAGCGGTATTTATAGGAATCGGGTGCTCCCCATGAAGGGTCAGGATTTATTTTAAGGGAGATGGAGGGTCTAGATTTTGAAGGACATGATCGGATGCTTGAGAATTAAAGAGAACCAAAATGAACGGCAGAGATTATTCTTCAGAATATTTGTCCTTTTCTTCTTTCAATCTGATGGTCTCAAATCCTTTTGTCCGGAACGATCTGAGGGCTAAGAGCGAAAGACGCTGGTCTTATCGTCTTCTCTCTTGATCCAAGGGTTCCGGGTTTGTCCTACAAGTGAGATCAACGGTGGAGATTGGGATGTACAGGTTGTCATGACATACCACAGCACTGTATCGGCGTGCGGGCGATTCTTAGGCGTGCGGTGGAGATCTCGTCGCCACGCTTTAACTACCTCGGCTCGATTACGGCAGCGGTTATTTGGGATTTGTCTTATTTTTTTGCCTTCCGATCCCTCCACGCTCCTATTCCGATCTCGCATGCTGATCCCCATCTTAGATCTCTATTATTCCGATCCTAGAGATCGCCCAAATGATGTAATCCAATCTTTTGGAAATAAAAGTCAATGATCATCTTGTTATTATTGCATTGATTATTTTCCGATCTCTGATGTGTTTATCCGATCTGGTTCCGAACTGAACAACCCTTAACTGATCCACAATTCGAAACATTTATCTTAATATGCCGATCTCGAATTAGCCGTTCTCTTTATGGAATTTGGAGTGTTAGAGGCGTGTCGAGCAGTTGGCGAATCCAGTTAGATGCATTATGCAGGACATCGTGAGCATTAAATGCTCGGACAGTATAAGCGAGGGTAAAGGGTTAGCCATTTGCTCCTGTATGTCATTTCGATCTCTTGTTCATAACTTCAAAGTTCTCTCGTTTTCTCAAGTTCTTGAGCTCCGTTCAAGCTCGGTAAGGGTTTTAATCCTTCTTTTAGCTTTAAGTTCTTTGTTTTCCTTAAAAATGGCGTAGAAGGTCGAGAGCGGCAAGCCCACCTTCCGTCCATGTTTCATGGTCGTGCGATGAAGTAGAGGTGGTTGGTCCAAGCGCACGACCAGAACCTTCTAGGGTCTCCGCTCCAGCTCGGGGGCAAACCGCACCATCAATGCTTGTACCTTCCTCAGGGAGGGAGAATCTTCCTATGAACGAGCTACCATCGATCTTGCAAGAAACCGATCTGCAGTCGTTTAGCCAGGAGTACAACATTGAGCCCGATTCATATGAACTTATCCGGTGTCACGGCGATCACCGAGCCGATCACTTCTATGAAGAGAATGACATGGTTATGGTATACGAGCGATTAAAGGCGGTCTTGGTTCCCTGGGCGACTTCTTCAAGGAGGTCCTAAAATTTCACCGAGTGTGCATTGCCCAAATTCACCCTCACTCGTGGCGGATCTTAGTAGCCTTTAGAGGCCTGTGCCGAGATAAGGGTATCAGACCTACGTCTATGGTGTTCGCGAACTGCGCGAGCTAACTTCGCGAAAGGACGGCGAGCCTTTGGTTCTTTCGAGCAAAGCCTCATTATGGGCTCTTTACGATCGCCCTCCTCCCTTAGAATTGGAAGAACCGCTTCTTCATTACGAGGAGCAAAAATCCGACCTTTGAGGACTTCCCCGTGTTGGTGGCACGGGGCCCTTGATTCGAAGCGTATTACCACGAACAAGGAGAAAAGCCTAGTAGTGATGGGCGAAGAATCAAGCTGCCACTCTAAAGTACTCTGTTTAGATGCGGTATTGCTAGAAATTTGCATCATTGGACGATGGAGTTGATCACGGGCGAAAATCATGGGCTTCAGCTCTCTGATCTTGGCATCGGTATTTTTCTATTTCTCAGATCTTTGGACCTTAGCGATCTCACTGACCTCTTTTTTGTGCAGGTATGGCGGGTGGTGAAGGTTCCAGGAAGCGAAAGAAAGAAGGAGAGATTTCCCAGAAAATAAAGGAGATGAAGCGTTCGGCACTACTTCAAAAACCTGGCCATGAACCTGGGGAGACGCAAGGAGGCCCGCCCCGACCTTCGGGGTCGCCGATCACAGAAGCTGTCCGATCTCCTCCTCAACAGGAAGAGCCGGCTCCACCTCCTCCAGTTGCTCCAAGCACAGAAGGGGGTCGTTCTCGACCTCCTGCGAGGCCCCCTTCTCGTGGCGCCCAAGTGCTGATCGCTTCTCTGGAGAACAACCGAACTGTTCGGGAGAACCCCGATTTTGCCAAAGTCTTGGGGTCTTTCATCTGCCTTCGGGAGGATCGGGACAGACTGTCTCCGGACAATCTTGACGACATCCTAACCCGCTCCATGAGTCTGAATGTAGAGTGCCTGGTGAACCAGCACATAGTTCGGGAAAAGGAGCACCGCCTGGGTAAGGAGGTCGAGAAGAAGGGTCAAGAAGTGGCATCCTCCGATCCCAACTCTCATCTGCTCAGGATTACATATCTCAAATTCAGCGGCGCATGAAGTACTATGAAGATAAGCTGGCCGAACAGACTCATGTTCTGGCTGAAAGGGATCATGCCCTTAGAGAAGTCCAGGCGCTCCGGGCCAACAAAGCTGCTCAGGTTGCACACCTTGCTGAGGAGCTTAAGGCAAAAGATGAAGAGATGGTGACAGGAATAGCCGGAGCTTATGTGAACTCTCACAAAGATCTCTTGGCCGAGCTCCAAAAGCGTTACCCAGAGGAGGACTTCTCTTGGATGGCCGACGGCTCCGGAGCGGAGGAAAGCGAAGAGGAGGCCGAGGATGAGAGAGAAAATGAGCAAAATGTAGATCAGGCTGGGGGTGATCCCCCAGCCGAATGACTTGTACAAACTTTTGAAATGAAATGAAGTGGAATGCCTTTTTTTGTTCGATGAATGGTTATGATCGGAAAATTTCTAAATTATTAAACACTTGATTGTCTGAGTATGTTGAAATAACTGAAAATGATTATTAACCTAAGTGTGAGAGATCGGAAAACACGATGAGCATGAGATCGGTAAGGAAGAAATGCTGAACGGGACTTGATTAAAATTGGAAATTTGACTTGAACACTTAAGATCGGAATCCTCATTAAACCGGACCAAAACCTTAGCTCTTAAACTTTTGAAAGGGAGATCGTCAATAAAACTGGTAAGAAAAGATCTAGTTCACTTCGTTTATACTACAACAGGTCGGAGAGATCGGTGAGCGATTTAATAGACTGGTAAGGATTTGACTGATGTGAGGACTTAGCATTGATTCAATTATTTGAGGAGAGATCGAAAATGTGACTGTCTATCAAAGAGGGATCGGAAATGAGGTCAAAAGGAGACTTAGTACTAGGGTCAGTTTCAAAGTTTTATTGATTTTGGGGATCGGCCAAAATATGGTGTCGACAAATATGGTATGATCATGGAATTTCTAAGGGATTCAATTCTGAACCACCAAGAATTGAATCAGGGCCTTCCTAGGTGTATTTCATTTATTCATTTTACAAAAGTTGCTAAAGGAGTACATAATCAATACTTGATCTTGATTTCCTCGCACTGTTCCCACCAATGCTCTTGACCACCTTGATCTTCTCGCAATCCAATTACATTGTTATCCTTGGCATACCATGTAACACCCCTATGTTCGGTAGTGCGTTCTACTGTTCCGGTGACCAGTGTTGTCCGGACAGCTAGGATGCCTAGAACTACACTTTGTTATGAGTGAGGAGACATAAAATAATGAAATACAAGAAAAGAAAATACAAGAAAAACAAAGGAAAAATAATAGCAAAGAAAGGTAACCAAGTTAAGCGAGCCGAGAACCCTTGCGATGGGTGACCGCACTGGGAAGTCACGGCGTGGACCGTCGACTGGCCCTGGACTGCTGGAAACCCTAGAAAACATTTTTAGGACTTAAATAGACCCTTATTGAAGAATAAATATCATTAGGAAGATCAAAGAAAAATTAAATAATTAGTACAAAGAAAAGTGAGAAATCGAAAAACGGACAAAACCCGGCGTTACCGAAAAATCGGGAATGCAACCCGAACAGGGGCATTATGGTCATTTGACATCCCGAATTGTCTTTTGACCTAAATGTCCACTAAAAATAAATAATATTACACTTAGAAAATAAAATGAAAAATTAAATTGGGGGTACCTAATACAAATAGCCAAAATGGAGTGAAAAATGTGTAAATAACACATGTAAGCTTATTATATAGTTAAATTAGTGTGAGTGGGCCACTAATGATTTAATTAAACAATAAAATGTGCTGATGTAAGTCCACTATACCCAGCAGAAACTTCATCTTCTCCATTTTCCCAACCTAGCCGAATTGAAGAGAAAGAAAATCTCCATGGGCGTTTTGCATGAGCTCTCTTAACTCCTCCATTTCAACTCCAATCACTTAGGGTTCTTCATGAAAGTTTGTCTACACATCATAAGGAAGAGCTTGATACCAAATTTAAGAAGTTTAATCAAGGTTTAACAAGTTCCAACCATAAGGTAAGTTAGCATTTTTGAAGATAGCTTTGTTAAACTTTGTGTTCATATTATGGGTGTTGGTTTTGTGAAGAAAAATTTCAAGTTTGAGAAGCTATTGATATGTTCATTTTGGACAGCCATGGAGTTATGTATTTGATGAAATATTTGTGCATATATTTGATGAGAAATGATGTTGGTTATGGTGATTTAATATCCTAGTAAATTACTTCATATGTATATGGTGATTTTTGCACTTGGATGGAAATTGATGAATTGTAGGATATTTTGGTGTTGAGGAAGTTTTCGGCAGCCTTGGGATTCTTGGATAAATTTATGTGTTCATGAAGGTGTTGGCAGAAATATTGACATTAAGGTTGATGGATATGTATATAGATTGATTGTGTAAAGTGTATGTAAGAACTAGTAAGGTTTAGGTGTATATGTGATTGTACTTAGACTTTGTAAATGTGAGTTTTAATTGGTGTGTTAAGGATGTTTGTAAAGTAGAATATGGTTTTGGTAATGAACCAAAATAGAATTGGTAAGGGAAGTGGACATATAGTAATGTAAGTGTGTAATTGATGTATGTTTAAGTAAGGTAGTTAAGGGCAGTATGCATTTTAGTCAATAACTTTAAATGTGTAACCTCAATTGGTATGAGACCAATTGGAGGTGAAACAAGGCACAAAATGTGCCAACTTTCATTGAGAAAGCATACCAAAATTCTGCTTGCAAGGTGACATAAGAAAATGACCAATTCGGATTAAGTGCAAGTGAGGCCTGAAAATTGACCATTTGGGCAGCAGTTAGTGTTTAGGCCATAACTCATTCAAAACAGGTCCAATTGACCTGAAATTTTAACCATGAATAGTTAAGACCCATACCTACAAGTCTTATGAAGACACCAAAGCCCAGAAATGACCAGAAGTAAGTCAAAAAGCTTGCACAAATTTGGGTCCAAAAACTGGCCGAACCAAAGTTGACCAAATTGACCTAAAATTGACCTAATTTGATGCCATTTGACCAGCAATAGTATAATGACCATAACTTGGTCTACTTAACTCAGAATGACCTAAAATTTTTCCCCGCATTCCATAAGTCATAGATCTACAAGTTTGTAGTTTTGACCGAAACCCGAAAACCGAGGGAACTAGGTCGTCCGGCTAGGTCAAACTAGTATCCCGGAATCCAGCAATTTGCAATAAAATTCAAGGAAACGCAGTATACATAGAAAGGAGTTTGGCAAAACGTACCAACCCTAAAACCCTATCGAATGTGACATATTAATGACACTAAAACCTAATTTACCTAAAACGCATCGAGGGTCGGTATATTAGGTGATTAAGCAAATAATAGTCTTCAGTAAATTACTTATCGAACATTATCGTTAGAGACAGTTTAATTTAGTACTGAAACACTTCAAATTGTGTTTCTCAGTTACCAAAGACTCAGGAAAAGGCAAGGAAACACTGAGTCCAGACCGAGAGACAGTTATCAGAGGTTTGTGCACAACTAGTTTTCAACTGATTTTGCTCTGAATAATATTTCCTATGATTAATTGTATGTTATTGTTTTAAATTGTGTTTGTGCACAACAACTATTTCTTTTGAATTATTTTCAATTGAAATAAATTATGACTATTTGCATATTATTGTTTTAAGTTGTGAAATTGTGAAAAATGGTTTGAATGATATTTGATGGATACTTATTGATTGAAAAGCACTGTAATTGGTTTGAAACCACAGCTATCATGTACATTGATTGTATTCCTCGCTAGCTTGTCTAGTGGGATGAATTGAATTCCCTCTCTGGCTGAAGTGTTGAGGTGTGTGCCTGTTGAGGACGAATAGAATGAGTACTCATATTTTTGCTAGCTAGCCATGTTATTCCTCATTAGTCATTGACTTTTGGGACGAATTGAATACCTCATTAGCCATCGGCTTTTGGGACGAATTGAACTTTGGAACATGATTTAAGCTCGCTAGCTTGTCTAGTGGGATGAATTGAATTCCCTCTCTGGCTAAAGTGTTGAAGTGTGTGCCTGTTGAGGACAAATAGAATGAGTACTCATATTTTTGCTAGCTGGCCATGTTATTCCTCATTAGTCATTGACTTTTGGGACGAATTGAATACCTCATTAGCCATCGGCTTTTGGGACGAATTGAACTTTGGAACATGATTTAAGCTGTGTGTGATTTATTGATGCATATTGTAAGATTGTAAAATGAGTTTAAATTCTTATTGACATTCACTGTCTTTTGAATTTATCTATGTTTTGATTACTGAGATTTATTATAATATTGTGTTAAATTCCTTATGATATTATTGTCTTGAAATTAACTATGGTTTTAAGTATCCACTATCTCACTGTCTTTTGAATTTATCTATGTTTTGATTACTGAGATTTATTATAATATTGTGTTAAATTCCTTATGATATTATTGTCTTGAAATTAACTATGGTTTTAAGTATCCACTATCTATATGATTTATGAATTGTGATTTAAATTGTATTTGGTTAATGTTGTGCACCACTGAGACATTGTCTCAGCGATAGCTTTATTCTTTGTCGGTGTAGACAGATGACAGTCTGTGACACTAGAATTTGCTAGTACCTCCAGCGAGAGACTACCGGGTATAATGAGTATACCAATATTTTGTATTTTGTAATGTAATGTATGTTCACTGTATGTAGATATTGTTGTTGGTTTTGAGCAGTTGTAAATTAAAATTGTACATTGGAGTTGTAAAATAATTATGAGTTATTTTGGCTTGTAAAAATTGTATTATATTTTCTCGACCTCAGTCCTTGAAAAATTACTGTGAATTTGACTTGAGAAATGTGTTGGATTGAGAAAAATGTTGAAGTTGAGATTTGGAAATTTATTGAAGTGCTTTTCTGAGTTTTACAAGAACTGTTTTATCCAAAATACATATGGCACTCTGCCAAAATTTTTACAGAAATTCCAAATAATTCAAATGTGTTAGTTCTATCACTTCAGTTCAAAAAGGTTTTTAACACCTGTAAATAGTGCTCACCACTGTAAAAGAAGTAAGAAAAGTTTTTTTTAAAATCCCTTGTAGTGTATTTAATGGATTATCAGTAGACGGAGTTGGTAATTCATTAGGTATACTACGGGATCATGTTATGCCGTACAGAGGGGTAGAGTGTGACATGTTTTTGTGGTATCAGAGCAAAGTTTTTAAATTCTGTTTTCACCTGTTATTTGAATATTCTTTCTTCATAGTACAACTGCTCAACATCATTGTTTGATACATACAGTACATTACATTATAAATATGCACTAACGGGGGGAAATCTCCTTGTGTTTTTTGTTCAGAAGATCTAAAATCCTCATATTGACTATGGAAGAGGGTGATCGTTCAGTCGATCAATCTATTGAGGCTGAGGTGCAAGGGGATGCCCCAGGCCTACATAATGTCAGTGGTTCAAGGCACCCGGCCCTGCGATCTGCGATTTCCGCTCGATTCGCTCTCGTGATGGCTGCAATGTTCCAACAAATGGCTAGCAATGTACCTACTCAAGTCCCAATACAGACACCAGTGGTACAACCACAGTCTCCTACCAGGCAGTATGATAAATTGATGAAGTATGGAGCTACAGAGTTTAAGGGGACAGTAGATCCTCTAGAGGCTGAACAGTGGTTAGAGAGGATGGATAGGGTATTCAAGAAACTGCATTGCACAGAGGAGCTCAGATTTGAATACTCAGTGTCCTTACTACAGGGGGATGCTTATGACTAGTGGAAAACCATTCCCCACAGTCTGGTAGAACCTGCAGTGTTAACCTGGAATGACTTTCTCAGGGAATTCAGACATAAATATGTCCCTGATGCTTATATAGACCAGAAGCTGCAAGAGTTCCTAAGTCTGAAACAAGGGGGCAGATCAGTGGTTGAGTATGAAAGGAAATTTTCCCGCCTTAGTCATTATGCAGTGAGTCTACTCTCTACCAGCAGGGAGAGATGCAAGAGGTTTGAAACTGGCTTGAAGCCCAGTATCAGAGTACAAGTAGTCGGCTTCAAACACACTAACTTCTCTGAACTTATTTCTTAAGCCCTAGAGTTGGAAAGAATTGAGATTGAGACTGCTCCTGAGAGAAAGAAATCAGAGAAGAAAGAGAAAGAGGGAAAGTTAGTAGAATAGAGTTCCAGTGGTCATACTGGGAAGAGGAAGAACCATGGGGGACATGGCAGAGGTGGCAAGAAATCTGGTAGGGGAAGATATTCAGGACAGAGACCTCCCCTATCTGGTGAGCAGAGTACCAGAAGTTCCTACCCTCCCCGCCAATGTGAAACTTGTGGAAAAAATCATGGTGGGATATGCTATAAGGCTATTGGAGCCTGTTATAACTGTGGAGGCACAGGACACTTTGCCAAGAGGCGCACCGATGAGTCGCGAGTTGGACCACCTCCTACTACTGCAGAAGGGTCGATTCGAGCCACATCACTAGAAGTTCACAACCACCTAGCAGAGGTAGAGGCGGGGTAGAGGTAACCCAGAGTGACCAAGGCACAGTGAAACATTCAGAGCAAGACAGTGCTCCGGTCAGAGTCTATGCAATGAGGCAGAGGGAAGAGGCCGAGACATCTGATGTTGTGGCTGGTACCTTCTCAACTTTTAACCAAAATGTGTTTGTGTTATTTGATCCGGGTTCTACCCATTCTTATGTGAGTGCTAGCATCATTGATTGCATTGCTGTTCCATGTACAAAAATGGACTTTGAGGTGCTAGTAACAAGTCCACTAGGACAGGAAGTCAGGGTTAATAGAATGTATAGAGATTGTCCTTTGGTGATCCAAGGACACACTTTTCTATCTGATTTCATTGAAATGCCCTTCAGAGATTATGATATCATCTTGGGCATGGACTGGTTAGCTAGGCATCATGCCATGATTGACTGTAGGCTGAAGACAGTCACTTTTGGCCTTCCTCAGTACAGTGATGTGGTAATACATGGGGAAAGGTAGTTATTGCCATCAAACATCATTTCGGCTGCACTAGCCAGAAAAATGATCAGAAAGGGGTGTGAAGCCTACTTGGCACATGTGGTAGACACCCAAGTGGGGAGTCCAGCATTGAAGGACATCCCTACAGTATATGACTTTCCAGATGTGTTTCCTGATGAATTGCCAGGATTACCTCCGGAAAGAGAAGTGCAGTTTGAAATTAATGTTATGCCTGGTGTGGATCCAATCTCCATAACGCCATACAGAATGGCACCAGCAGAGTTGAAGGAGTTGAAGATACAATTGCAAGAACTACTTGAAAAGGGCTTCATCCTCCCTAGTGTGTCACCTTGGGCAGCACCAGTGTTGTTTGTTAAGAAGAAGGATGGTACTCTCCGCTTATGCATTGACTACTGGCAGTTGAATAAGATGAAAATAAAGAACAGATATCCATTGCCTCGCATTGATGATCTGTTTGATCAATTGAAAGGTGCCGCTGTATTCTCCAAAATTGATTTGCGATCTGGTTATTATCAGTTGAAGGTGCAAGAGCAGAGTATTCCAAAAACTGCTTTCAGAACTCAGTATGGCCACTATGAGTTTCTAGTAATGCCATTCGGGTTGACAAATGCTCCAGCTACTTTTATGGATCTGATGAACACTATCTTCAGACCATATCTTGATCAAATTGTGGTGGTGTTTATTGATGACATTTTGATATATTCAAGGAATGCAGAGGAGCATGACATACATCTGCAGATTGTACTGCAGACTTTAAGGGAGAAACAACTATACGCCAAATTGTCGAAATGTGAATTTTGGCTAAAAGAAATCTCCTTTTTGGGACATTTTGTGTCAGCTGAAGGGATCAAGGTAGATTCCAGCAAGGTAGAAGCTATCCTTAATTGGAAGCCGCCCAGGAACATCACAAAAATTCACAATTTTCTGGGTTTAGCTGGATATTACCGTCGGTTCGTGAAGGGGTTTTCTATGTTATCTTCTCCACTGACCAAGCTGCTTCGAAAAGATGTAAAATTTCAGTGGACTGATAAATGCCAGCAGAGTTTTAATGAGTTGAAGAGGTGTTTGACTGAAGCTCCAGTTCTCACTTTACCTACTCCGGGTAAAGAATACACATTATATAGTGATGCTTCTCACAATGGGTTAGGCTGTGTACTGATGCAAGATCGGAATGTCATTGCTTATGCATCACGCCAGTTGAAACCGCATGAGAGGAACTACCCAACACATGATCTGGAGCTAGCAGCTATTGTTTTTGCTCTGAAGATCTGGAGACACTATTTGTATGGGGAGAAATGTTACATTTACACAGATCACAAGAGCTTGAAGTACTTAGGCACCCAGAAGGAATTGAATTTGAGGCAGAGGAGATGGTTAGAACTCATCAAAGATTATGATTGCTTAATAGACTATCAGCCAGGGAAAGCAAATGTAGTGGTTGACGCCTTAAGTCGCAAGACTATGGCAAGTCTCAGAGTTTCTCCTTTGTCCATGGTATGTGAATTGAAAGCCTGACATGCGGTTTAGAGATTGATGATGAGGGACAGAGCGGTAGTTGCGTGGCATGTACGGCCGGTGTTGATTGATCGGATCGAATGGCTGCTCGAGTGATGAAAAGTATCGAAGCTCTTGAAAGAAGTCTAGCAGGCAAGAAACACGAATTCTCTGTGAGAGATGATGGTTTATTGCTACATCGAAGCGAATGTGCGTTCTAGTGATGTGGAATTGAGACAAATCATTATGAAGGAAGCACATGAGTCTCCATTTGCTATGCACCACGGTGGAACTAAAATGTCTGAGGGCTTAAAGAGCATTCTTGGTGGATGGGTATGAAGAGAGATATAGCTGAATTTGTTTCCAAATGCCTAACTTGTCGACAAGTAAAGGCAAAACATCAAGTTCGGCTGGTTTGTTACATCCTTTGTCGATGCAGTGGAAATGGGAGCGAATAACTATGGATTTTGTTACAGGACTTCCAAGGACACGAAGTAGTCATGATGCGGTATGGGTTATAGTTGTGATTGACCAAGTCTGCTCACTTTTACGATTCGGATGGACTATAGCACGGAAAGATTGGCGGATTGTACATATATGAGATTGTAAAATTGCATGGAGTGCAGTATCAATTGTGTCGACAGAGATCCTAGGTTCACTTCTAGATTGCAGGGTAGTCTTGAGAGAGCCCTAGGAACTAGATTGAACTTGACCAAGACATTCCACCCCGCAGACGGATAGCGATGCGAAAGGCTTATCCAGATATTGGAGGATATGCTACGGGCTTGTGTGATTGAATTTGAAGGTAGTTGGGATACACACTTGCCTTTGATTGAGTTTGCTTATAACAACAGCTACCAATCAAGCATAGGGATGCCTCCATATGAAGCTTTGTATGGTAGAAAGTGCAGAACTCCCCTATGTTGGGATGAGGTAGGTGAAAGGAATATGATTGGGCCAAATATTGTTCAGCAGACAGAGGAAAAGATCAGATTGATCAGAGATAGACTTAAGGCTGCATCAGACCGTCAGAAGTCCTATTTTGATCTGAAAAGAAGAGATATTGAGTACGCAGTGGGTGATAAGGTATTCCTCAAAGTTTCTCCTTGGAAGAGGATTATGAGATTTGGCAGAAAGGGGAAACTAAGTCCTCGTTTCATCGGACCATATGAAGTTCTGGAAAGAGTGGGTCCTTTGGCATATCGGTTGGCATTACCTCCAGAGCTAGCAAGGATACACAGTGTCTTCCATGTGTCCATGTTAAGGAGGTACAGATCTGACCCATCTCATGTACTATCAGTTGAAGAGATTGAAGTAAATCCAGACCTCTCATATGAGGAAGAACCCATAAAAATTCAGGCTTATGAGGTAAAGCAGCTGAGGAATAAACAGATACACCATCATTCAGGCCAGGAAGCTACTTGGGAACGTGAAGAGGATATGAGGAGACAGCACCCACAGCTGTTCAGAGACTAATGCCAGGTAAAATTTCGAGACAAAATTTATTTAAGGGGGGGAGAATTGTAACACCCCTATGTTCGGTAGTGCGTTCTACTGTTCCGGTGACCAGTGTTGTCCGGACAGCTAGGATGCCTAGAACTACACTTCGTTATGAGTGAGGAGACATAAAATAATGAAATACAAGAAAAGAAAATACAAGAAAAAGAAAGGAAAAATAATAGCAAAGAAAGGTAACAAAGTTAAGCGAGCCGAGAACCCTAGCGATGGGTGACCGCACCGGGAAGTCACGGCGTGGACCGTTGACTGGGCGTGGACCGTTGACTGGCCCTGGACTGCAGGGAACCCTGGAAAACATTTTTAGGACTTAAATAGACCCTTATTGAAGAATAAATATCATTAGGAAGATCAAAGAAAAATTAAATAATTAGTACAAAGAAAAGTGAGAAATCGAAAAACGGACAAAACCCGGTGTTATCGAAAAATCGGGAATGCAACCCGAACAGGGGCATTATGGTCATTTGACATCCCGAATTGTCTTTTGACCTAAATGTCCACTAAAAATAAATAATATTACACTTAGAAAATAAAATGAAAAATTAAATTGGGGGTACCTAATACAAATAGCCAAAATGGAGTGAAAAATGTGTAAATAACACATGTAAGCTTATTATATAGTTAAATTAGTGTGAGTGGGCCACTAATGATTTAATTAAACAATAAAATGTGCTGATGTAAGTCCACTATACCCAGCAGAAACTTCATCTTCTCCATTTTCCCAACCTAGCCGAATTGAAGAGAAAGAAAATCTCCATGGGCGTTTTGCATGAGCTCTCTTAACTCCTCCATTTCAACTCCAATCACTTAGGGTTCTTCATGAAAGTTTGTCTACACATCATAAGGAAGAGCTTGATACCAAATTTAAGAAGTTTAATCAAGGTTTAACAAGTTCCAACCATAAGGTAAGTTAGCATTTTTGAAGATAGCTTTGTTAAACTTTGTGTTCATGTTATGGGTGTTGGTTTTGTGAAGAAAAATTTCAAGTTTGAGAAGCTATTGATATGTTCATTTTGGACAGCCATGGAGTTATGTATTTGATGAAATATTTGTGCATATATTTGATGAGAAATGATGTTGGTTATGGTGATTTAATATCCTAGTAAATTACTTCATATGTATATGGTGATTTTTGCACTTGGATGGAAATTGATGAATTGTAGGATATTTTGGTGTTGAGGAAGTTTTCGGCAGCCTTGGGATTCTTGGATAAATGTATGTGTTCATGAAGGTGTTGGCAGAAATATTGACATTAAGGTTGATGGATATGTATATAGATTGATTGTGTAAAGTGTATGTAAGAACTAGTAAGGTTTAGGTGTATATGTGATTGTACTTAGACTTTGTAAATGTGAGTTTTAATTGGTGTGTTAAGGATGTTTGTAATCTGCCCAAAGTGATGTTAATGTAAAGTGGAATATGGTTTTGGTAATGAACCTAAACAGAATTGGTAAGGGAAGTGGACATATAGTAATGTAAGTGTGTAATTGATGTATGTTTAAGTAAGGTAGTTAAGGGCAGTATGCATTTTAGTCAATAACTTTAAATGTGTAACATCAATTGGTATGAGACCAATTGGAGGTGAAACTAGGCACAAAATGTGCCAACTTTCATTGAGAAAGCATACAAAAATTCTGCTTGCAAGGTGACATAAGAAAATGACCAATTCGGATTAAGTGCAAGTGAGGCCTGAAAATTGACCATTTGGGCAGCAGTTAGTTTTTAGGCCATAACTCATTCAAAACAGGTCCAATTGACCTGAAATTTTAACCATGAATAGTTAAGACCCATACCTACAAGTCTTATGAAGTTACCAAAGCCCAGAAATGACCAGAAGTAAGTCAAAAAGCTTGCACAAGTTCGGGTCCAAAAACTGGCCGAACCAAAGTTGACCAAATTGACCTAAAATTGACCTAATTTGATGCCATTTGACCAGCAATAGTATAATGACCATAACTTGGTGTACTTAACTCAGAATGACCTAAAATTTTGCCCCGCGTTCCATAAGACATAGATCTACAAGTTTGTAGTTTTGACCGAAACCCGAAAACCGAGGGAACTAAGTCGTCTGGCTAGGTCAAACTAGTATCCCGGAATCCAGCAATTTGCAATAAAATGCAAGGAAACGCAGTATACATAGAAAGGAGTTTGGTAAAATGTACCAACCCTAAAACCCTATCGAATGTGACATATTAATGACACTAAAACCTAATTTACCTAAAACGCATCGAGGGTCGGTATATTAGGTGATTGAACAAATAATAGTCTTCAGTGAATTACTTATCGAACATTATCGTTAGAGACAGTTTAATTTAATACTGAAACACTTCAAATTGTGTTTCTCAGTTACCAAAGACTCAGGAAAAAGGAAGGAAACACTGAATCCAGACCGAGAGACAGTTATCAGAGGTTTGTGCACAACTAGTTTTCAACTGATTTTGCTCTGAATAATATTTCCTATGATTAATTGTATGTTATTGTTTTAAATTGTGTTTGTGCACAACAACTATTTCTTTTGAATTATTTTCAATTGAAATAAATTATGACTATTTGCATATTATTGTTTTAAGTTGTGAAATTGTGAAAAATGGTTTGAATGATATTTGATGGATACTTATTGATTGAAAAGCACTGTAATTGGTTTGAAACCACAGCTATCATGTACATTGATTGTATTCCTCGCTAGCTTGTCTAGTGGGATGAATTGAATTCCCTCTCTGGCTGAAGTGTTGAGGTGTGTGCCTGTTGAGGACAAATAGAATGAGTACTCATATTTTTGCTAGCTAGCCATGTTATTCCTCATTAGTCATTGACTTTTGGAACGAATTGAATACCTCATTAGCCATCAGCTTTTGGGACGAATTGAACTTTGGAACATGATTTAAGCTGTGTGTGATTTATTTATGCATATTGTAAGATTGTAAAATGAGTTTAAATTCTTATTGACATTCACTGTCTTTTGAATTTAGCTATGTTTTGATTACTGAGATTTATTGTAATATTGTGTTAAATTCCTTATGACATTATTGTCTTGAAATTAACTATGGTTTTAAGTATCCACTATCTATATGATTTATGAATTGTGATTTAAATTGTATTTGGTTAATGTTGTGCACCACTGAGACATTGTCTCGTGATAGCTTTATTCTTTATCGCGAGTAGGCAGACAGACAGTCTGGCAGACTAGGTCGCTAGTACCTCCAATGAGACTACTAGGGTATAATGAGTATACCAATATTTTGTATTTTGTAATGTAATGTATGTTCACTGTATGTACATATTGTTGTTGGTTTTGAGCAGTTGTAAATTAAAATTGTACATTGGAGTTGTAAAATAATTATGAGTTATTTTGGCTTGTAAAAATTGTATTATATTTTCTCGATCTCAGTCCTTGAAAAATTACTGTGAATTTGACTTGAGAAATGTGTTGGATTGAGAAATGTGTTGAAGTTGAGATTTGGAAATTTATTGAAGTGCCTTTTACAGGTTTTCTGATGAACTGTTTTATCCAAAATACAGATGGCACTCTGCCAAAATTTTTACAGAAATTCCAAATAATTCAAATGTGTTAGTTCTATCACTTCAGTTCAAAAAGGTTTTTAACACCTGTAAATAGTGGTCACCACTGTAAAAGAAGTAAGAAAAGTTTTTTTTAAAATCCCTTGTAGTGTATTTAATGGATTATCAGTAGACGGAGTTGGTAATTCATTAGGTATACTACGGGATCATGTTATGCCTTACAGAGGGGTAGGGTGTGACATACCAAGGCAAATTTACAAGAATATGGACTTTAAAGTCCTCAAATAAATGAAATACAATCCAAATTATTACAACACTTATGATACATGCTACTAAAATAAATTAATTATTTTACAACCCAAAGAAAAATAGAAGAAATAAATCCAATCACATTGGTCTTTTGTTGTCCATGATCATCCATCATGCATATTAAAATTTAACAATTAAATAAAATATACATATTAAAAAATTAAATTGAATATCACATATTCAACTAAAAAATTCATATTTGAATCTCATTCAAACAAATTAAATTTAGAAACTCTTCCAAATTTAACTCTATGAAAACAATTTTCATAAATTAATTGTGTGATTAAAATTTCTAATTAAACAATTTAATTAGGTATGGGCCTTAAGATATACAACAATTGTATATAGAAGCCCAAAAGCCCAAAACCAAAGCCATACGCACCCTTGGTGTACACAACCATGCAAGACGCCACACATGAGGACCAATACCTCTATGCTGCCACACATATGACACCCAAACAACTTTAGATCAATCCAAATTTGATCCAATCACACAATTAAATCTCATATTCAATCTTAATGGCAAATATAGTGGCTCTGATACCAATTGAAGGAGTGGAAGCATGGAGATTAGTTCATTAGAGCATTGAATTTCAAAAAATTTCTTCTAGGGTTACATGCATCATGCCACATCTCTTATGTGCCTAATTAATTTCAGTGCTCAATTGCATATTAAAACACTTTTAATATGTATTAGGATTTATGTTTGCCATTCAAGATTGTGAATTAACAAATTAATTCAATTAAACCCTAGTTTAAAAAAGGAGTTTGGGTACTAACCTCTTTGATGCACTATGGATGCAATTGGCATCTTTAGAAAGTACCTAGGACCCCAAGTGTTATCCCTCTAGCTTGTCCACACCAAGATCACCAATGGGCAACCCCCAAATCAGCTTTTCAAGCCTTGCAAACCAATTATAATTTGGGTTTTTGCCTTTAGAGAGGTTGTATGCGTGTATAGGACCCTAGAAACAATTTCTAATAATTTTAATTCAAAGGTGTAGAAAGAGATGATTCTCATTGATTTCAATTAATCTGTACATGGGTATTTATATACAATTGATTCCTATAATTGTGTTATACTAATTAGGAAGAAATCCTAAATAAGAAATCCTAAATAGGAATACAGAGTACAAAATATACACAGAAATAATATAATGATTGACTTTCCATAACACTCCCCCTCAAGTTGGAGCATAGATGTTAATCATGCCCAACTTGTTACAAATGTAGTCAATCCTAGCTCCATTCAGAGCTTTTGTGAAAATATCTCCTAACTGCTCTCCAGTTTTGATATGTCCTGTTGAGATGATCTGTTGTTGAATCTTTTCACGAACAAAGTGACAATCAATCTCAATATGTTTGGTCCGCTCATGAAATACCGGATTAGAAGCAATATGGAGAGCAGCTTGATTATCACACCACAATTTCGCAGGCAGGGGGGTCTTAAAACCTGTCTCATCTAGTAATTGAAATATCCACATTACCTCACATACTGATTGTGCCATGGCTTTGTATTCGGATTCAGCACTAGATCGAGAAACTACACTCTGCTTCTTGCTTTTCCAAGACACCAAATTTCCTCCAACAAAAACGCAATATCCAGTAGTTGACCTCCTATCAACCTTAGATCCAGCCCAGTCGGCATCTGAAAAACATTCAACATTCAAATGCCCATGATTACCATATAACAAACCTCTTCCTGGAGCTCCCTTCAGATAGCACAAGATTTGTCCCAAGGCTTCCCAATGAGCAACAGTTGGGAAAGACATGAACGACTTACCACACTAACGGCATAAGCAATGTCGGGGCAGTGGTGATGAAGGTAGTTCAATTTTCCTACCAATCTCCTGTATCTCTCTGGATCTTCAAACAACTCACTATCCCCTGCTAACAGTTGTAAATTTGGAGTCATTGGTGCACTACAAGGCTTAGCACCTAATTTTCCTGTCTCTGTCAATAGATCGATGACATATTTTCTTTGAGACAAGAAAATACCCTTCTTACTTCTCATAACTTCAATACCCAAAAAATACTTTAATAATCCCAAGTCTTTGGTCTGAAACTGGGTTTGGAGGAAGGTTTTAAGAGATGAAATACCTGCAGAGTCACTCCCAGTGATGATAATGTCATCCACATAGACTACCAGGAGAATTAGACCAGCCTCAGATTGCTTATAAAATACTGAGTGATCACACTTACTCTTTTGCATACCAAATTCCTGTACTGCTTCACTGAATCTCCCAAACCAGGCCCTAGGACTTTGTTTCAAGCCATAAAGAGACTTCCGAAGCCTACAAACTTTACCCAACTCCCCCTGAGCAACAAACCCAGGTAGTTGCTCCATATACACCTCCTCCTGAAGATCACCATGAAGGAAAGCATTCTTAATATCCAATTGGTGCAGGCCAATCATATGTAAATGCTAAAGAGATAAACAAGCGAATGTAGTAAGTTTAGCTACAGGAGAAAAAGTGTCGAGTAATCAACCCCATATGTCCGAGCATATCCTTTTGCTATAAGGAGTGCTTTTAACCTAGCCACGTAACCATCAGATTTACTCATCAGTAAATACCCATTTGCAACCAATATCTTTCTTACCAAGGCAAGGCAACAGCTTCCCATGTACCATTAGCATCTAAAGCCTCCATTTCCTCTTTCATAGCAAAGACACACCCAGATGAGACAAAGGCCTCACCAACAGATAGGGATAGGAACAGAGTCTAAAGAAGTAATAAAACACCGAGAACAAGAAGACAATTGATTATAAGAAACAAAAGAAGAGATAGGGTAAGTACATGAACGTTTACATTTACGAAGAGCAATGGGTAAATCTAGATCAGAATCATGATCGATGAGGTACAGGATCTCCCAACGAAGTAGCCGGTGGAGGATCCGAGTCGAATCTCCAATCTCTGGAATAAACATGAACAACGGAGGCCGAGTAGGTCTAGAGACGTAAGAAACAGCCGTGAGAGAGGACTAGACATTGGTTGACAAGATATATTAAGATATCATCCTCCTCCCCCTGACTCTCATACACAGATGATTGAGAAAAAAATGGAGTGGACTCAAAAAATGTGACATCTGCAGAAACAAGATAACGATTAAGAGTAGGAGAGAAACAGCGGTACCCTTTTTGAATCCGGGAGTACCCAAGGAAGACACATTTGAGAGACTTTGGATCCAATTTAGTAACATAATGACTAACATCACGTAAAAAACAAGTACAACCAAAAATACGGTTCAACAGAAACAAATATTTTGTAGGGAACAAAGCAAGATAAGGAATATCCCCATTAAGGACGATGTAAGACGGCATACGATTGATCAAAAAACATGCCGTAGAAACTGCATCCGCCCAAAAGTGTTTAGGAACTTTCATCTGAAAAAGAAGAGCACGAGTTACCTCAAGAAGATGCCGATTTTTTCTTTCGGCCACGCCATTTTGGGATGGGGTATCCACACAGGAAGACTGATGAAGAATGCCATTTTGTGTCATGTAAGACTGAAATTATGCTGAAAAATATTCTTTAGCATTGTCACTTCTTAATATGCGCACAGAAATATTAAATTGAGTTTTGATTTCATTACAAAAGGCACAAAAGATAGAAAACAACTCAGAACGATTCTTCATTAAATATAACCAAGTAACACGAGAGTAATCATCAACAAAAGTAACAAAATAACGAAATCCAGTTTTAGAAGTAATGAACAAGGACCCCAAACATCGAATGAACTAACTCAAAAGGGGATGAAGCCCGTTTATTGACTCTAGACACGTAAGGCAAACGATGATGTTTTGCAACCGACACGACTCACATTCTAGTATCGATAAAGATCAAATCGAGGACACAACTTCTTCATGGTAGACAAAGAAGGATGACCCAATCTACAATGAGCTTCAAGAGGTGTTACGATCTGGATCAAACAAGCGATCGCGGTACATGATTTTCCGAATGTAGAGACCACGACTCACGCCCTCTACCAATAATCTTCGCCATAAGATCCTCAAACAAACAATGATCGGAAAAAGAAATAGAACAATTTAAGGTACGAGTAAGTTTACTAATCGAAAGTAGATTAAAAGAGAAATTTGGTAGACACAAAACAGATGACAAAGAAATTGACGAAGTCGGATTCGCAGTTCCAGAACCCATGACACAAGAAGTAGAACCATCAGCTAAAGTAACAGTAGAGGAAGTGGGATTAGACTGAAAAGTAGATCGAATACTAGAATTAACTTTCATGTGATCTGTTGCACCAGAATCAATAACCCATTTGGATGAGGAAGACACAAGGCTTGTAGTGTATTTACTCGACTCAATGATCGCAGATGATAGGGAACCGTAGGCTTTAGAGATGCTCGACATCGGGAAAACTGGCAAAATCCTTTGCAGATACCAAAACAGCTTTTCAGAGGAAGATATCAGAGAATCCTCTGCTGCCATATTTGCCATATGTGATCGCTGATTTTTCCTCTGGTTGCGGACAATTATATTTTGTATGGCTGTGCTCATGACAATAATAACAAATGACTCCTCTTGAGTCCCGATTAGAACTAGCCTCTCCATTACGCCGATTACATTTGCTGTAATTCCTCCTCTACTTCCTCTTCTATTACCACGTTGTCCATTTGGATTACGGCTAATAAGAGCACTCATCGCAAGTCGTGAAGATTGGGTACTCTGTACGAAGGACCCGTGTGAATGTTTCATGCAAAGAGGAAATCTCAGAACTGGAAAGAATTTGAGATTTAGCAGTCTCATACTCTGAAGGAAGGCCTGCAAGAAAACTCATAACAGCCAGTTGCTCCCGTTGGGCCTGATGAACTTTCACATCATAACTAAAAGGCAACAATACATTAAGTTCCTCATAGTCCCGTTTAAAATTGATAAAATAAGCCGTGAGAGACTTATTCTCTTTCTCAAAGACGGTAGAATGCCTTACAAACATCATAAATACGGAGATATTCCTTTACGAATACAAAAAATCTAAGTAATCCATCAATTCCTTAACAAATTCACAGTGATTAATTAAACTAATTACCTCACTGTGAATCGAGTTCCGAAGCTGCAAAAACAACCGAGCATCCTCCCTTAGCCAAGTTTGTTGTGTATCATCGTGAGGTGGATCTTTAGTAAGGTGATCATCCTTATCAATGCTATGCAAATAGACCCTACAGCCTTACTCCACCTGTAATTCAAACCATTAAGTTTGTGTTCCGTGATCTTAGTCATCATCGAATCATATCGTAAATAACATTCTTATTGTCCGCCATTTGTTGAGACAAAGAAAACTAACCAAACGCTAATCCAAAGTTGTGACAAAGAACAAAATAATCCAAAATCACAAATCAAGTAAATACCGAAATAGGATCTGAGAGCCAAACCTCAGAAGCCCTTTAATGGTGTACTGGATCAGGCAACAGCACACAGTGGTGAAATGAGGGGATTGAGGCGACGCTGGCAATGTTGATCGGAGTCGAAACGGCCGGTCGGCGGCCAAGGTCTCTCCTGAGCTGGGTGGTGAGAACAAATAGTCACCCTAGATGGCCTGCTCTGATACCATGTAGAAAGAGATGATTCTCATTGATTTCAATTAATCTGTACATGGGTATTTATATACAATTGATTCCTATAATTGTGTTATACTAATTAGGAAGAAATCCTAAATAAGAAATCCTAAATAGGAATACAGAGTACAAAATATACACAGAAATAATATAATGATTGACTTTCCATAACAAAAGGAATTTGGGTTATTCTCTTTGAATTGATGAGAAAATAAGAAGAGGAGAGGGAGAGAAAAGGTGCCACCACCCTTGAGGAAGAGAGAATGTTATATTTTATTCTTCTTTCTTTTCCCTTTTATAATTAGGTCATCAAGTCACTTAAACCCTATACCACAAGTCACCACCACATTGCATGTGACTTTTAATTGACTTAATCACATTAAGCCAAGTGTCAAAGCTAGACTTAATCTTCACTTTGATCATCTTACATGATAGGAAGACAAATGGCAAGTTTATTGTTAGTAGTATGCCCTAGAGCATATCATTTAGTATGTATCTTGTACATGTTTTATTAATAAAAGGCATTTTCACTTTTTCGTTTACATAATATATTTATGTGTAATAGAAAAGGTCCATTGATATTTTGTTAGAAATTCTATTATTAAGTTGTTAAGAATATGAGTGATAGTATTTCTAGCACAAAGTATCATAAATAGGTTCATAATCGAAGATACTTCATAATAAGGACATGACTTATGCAGAAAGATTGTAATAATGTTTGTTCCCAAGTTATTTATATGAGATGTAAATAAGATGGAAAGGTGAGTATCATGCCATAAAACAAACATGATAGGCACTTATACATGATAAGTAGGTCGAACCAGTGACATTTACGACAAGCACATGGAGTTTACTCTTGTCAATGCATTGTCATAAATCATATCAGTGCATATAATCTTTAGACCTGAGATAGCACAGTTATCTTGTATATAGGTGATTTGAGTTTGATACTGCTTTCATACTTATACTGTAACACCCTCCCCGTAGCAACTCCGTACAGTCTACTGTTCCGGTGACCGGTGTCGATCCGGACAGCTAGAACGTCCGAAAAAATATTTAAACTAAAGTCAGGAACCATAATTAACTCAAATATTAATAAGAAAAATTTAGTAAAAATTTTAGAAATAAAATGCAACTAAGTCAAATGAGCCGGTGCCCAAGCGATGGGTAACCTGAGGTAAGTTGCGGTTCTCGCAACGAGGAGCCCTAGACCCGGAAAAAAAAATTCATAAAATAATTTTTGGGACTCCAGAGAAGGGTCATTGAGGTTCCTATAGCAGTAGAATGCGAAGAAAATATTTAGAAAAATTTTTCAATCGGTACAGCCAATTTTGACCCGTTAAGCCAAACGGAGGGCATTTTGGTCATTTCGCTTTCAGAGGTGATTTTTGGCTGACTTGTCCAGTTAAGTACATAATTATAATGATCTAAAATATGAATAAATATTGGTAAAAATTGAATTGAAAATGAGTAGAGAAAAGAAGAAAAGAAAATGAAGGAAAATGCTTAATTATGACATATGATGATGTCATTTAAAAGCCCCCTCCAATCACCATTTGACAAACCAATAAAAAGAGATAAAAATGACTTAAAATGAGATAAAAAAAACAAAGGAAACCAGCAGTTTCCTTCTTCATACGGGCTGGAATAAGAGAGAAAGAGAGAGAAAAGGAAAAGAAAGAAAGAAAGGAAGAAGGAGAAGGAGATGAACAGTAGCAGAACAAGGGATTCAGCAGGGCAGCATGTTTCTCTTCCGTCTAGGTGAGTTTGGCTCAACATCTATGGCTGATTTTTGGATATGTTTGAGGTATGTATGTGTGGAAGTTATGGTTAAAATTTGGTGATTGTTCAACGGTTGGATTTGGAGATATATATTGTTGAACACAGGCTGTCTGTAGGTTGAATTCTGAATTTTGGCTACTGAAATTTGAGAAAAATAAATAGTTAGGATGCTTATAAAATTATGAAATTTGGTACAAATGATATTTGGGATGTTGAGGCTGCTGGGTTAAAATTTGGTGAATTTTAGACTTGTGGTTTATGAGATATAAATTGTTTTGCATGAGCTATCTGAGTAAGACTGATTTCTGCAACAATTCAGATTTTGAAGGGTTGAATGAATGTTTTGATATCTCATGATATAGAGATTATTTGATGCTAAAATTTTTACTGATATTGTATAGGGATGTCTTGAATATATGGTTAAAATTTGGGATTTATCTAACAGTTAGATCATTATATATAAATTTGAATGCACAAGCTGCCAGATTGGGTATTAATGGGTGGTTGTGGATTTAAGATTTATGATAGGAGTTTAGTCCAATTTAAGGGGAAATGCTATTGAATTTTTATTGGATATTTAATTTAGGAAAATGAAGTTATAATTGATTATGATTATTATGATTCTAGGGGAAATCTTGAAGAATAACAAGCTCAAGGTTGGTTTCAAAAAGGTTAGTGTCTATTTATACTTATACTTCTTTTATTCCATATTAAGGACTTAAAATAAGTAAGGAATTGTGAATTAAATGAATGAAATTTATGTATATGAACTCCTTGAATTTCGGCAGCCCTATTGAAGGAATAGAAATGGAGTGTTTGATGGACTTAGAGTGAACTAGAGCTTAGGTTTAAAGTGTATACATATATATATAGAGAGAATGAAAGAGTAAATTAGGGAAATTGTGAAAAACTTTGAAATTTAGCTAGGGTTTAGGAATGAAAATTTGACTTGGCTTATGAAATGGTTAAAGAACATTCTAATGGTCAATTAGTGACCATTTGAGGTATGTTGACCATAAATTGGACTGAAAAATGGCATGGCAAAGTGGAATGGTAGGCTGCCTAAAGACAGCAGTATGGTGGCTGAGATTTCAGTCCAATTGGACTGCCATAACTTTGGCTGTGTAGGTTCAATTGGTGTTTGGCCAATTGAACATGAAACTAGGCTTATAATGGCACATTTTTGCTGAAGAAACCATGCCCAAAAGACCAAAGCAAGAGGACCAAAAGTTGGCCCCAATCCGGATACCCTGCAACAGCACCTGCAGAAATGACTAAATGAACAGTAACTGTTCATTTGGCCATAACTCACTGTAGATATGGTCAATTGATCTGAAATTTTTACAGCAATAAGTTAAGACATAGACAAACAACTTTCATGAAGGAACCTACCTCAAATTATGGCCAGAACCCATCCAACCAAGTGATTTCAGTTACTGTTCATGTTACTATAGATATGGTCAATTATGCAGATTGGCAATCCGGCCAGCTGTGGTTTTTGGACCATATCTAGAGTTACAAAACTCCAAATGGAGTGATTCAAAAAAGGAAATTCAACTAGACAAAATAAGGAACAACTTTCATGTTTGCCATTTCTTCAAATTCCCACTGCAACAGTGTCCAATGGAACAGTAAAGTTGAGCTACAAAAACTGAATATTCTGCTTCCCTTGGTTTAAACTTTGAAATGGTATAAATGCTTAATGCCAACAAGTTTTGAATGCCAAATGTGGTATATTGGGAGTGCCAAAGTCAATGTACATATTTTCTATCCAAAAGTCAACATTTTTGTTGACCAATGAGGTGAATAGTAAACAAAATGACACATATTACATAAGTAATACAACTTGAAATATAAAATGTAATTAACACAAATGGATTGTTTAGAGTATAAATGAGATAAAGTTATCATTAGGATTTACGTCTTTGTTTCAAATAGGATTATAATACCTTATACAAAAATTGGTACATGAGAGGTAGTAATGTGAATACTAATTCATATAAATATTGTAACGATTAGATGAATCACATGGATGTGTAAATGGGTTAATTGCTCTCATCATGAGAGAAATGGAAATATTTCGATGTACAAATGGTATATGAAAATCGATTGATGTAAATTGCAATTAACGTGAATGGTATGATGAATGCATAAATTATATAAAAATGAGATTTGAAGATTTATGCTTCTACTATAAATAAAATTAAAATACTATGAACGATAATTGGAACATAAAATGAAATAATAAAACTTATGAACATTTAATGATATTATGTGCCCTTGTATTGCCTAGACATGTGTGTCGGATTGGATAGTTTGGCATGCCAATAGGGTATTGTTTTAGCAGTACTGCGAAAGGCTTTATGCCTGTATTCATGGCTTTATGCCCGTATTCATGGCTTTTATACCCGTTTGCATGGCTTTTATGCCTGATTATGTGATATCATGGCTTTTTAGCCATACTGACTGCATACATGGTTGACGTTCTGCGTCCCATGGTATGACGGCCCGAGGCACCGCGGTGTCCAAAGGCCAACGACCGTTATCCATCCGATCGCCCAAAGATAGGTTACTTGGGCATGGAAAATATAATCGTGATTGAACTGATTATTAAAGAAAATACGAAAATTAAGTATCAGGAATGATTACAAAAATACAAAGAAGCTCAAGATCATGAAGAAAATAATTAACGAAATGCATGAAGAAGTTAATATCATAAAACATGATTAGCCCTCGACTAAACAATAAGTTAGTAATTATTCATCTCTTATGAACACAATAGCAAGGAAATTATTATTTTTATTTGCATATTATATTTTCTTGTATTATTGGCACCACTAAGCTTTATGCTTAGCGCGTCGCTTTTGCAACGCGTAGGTACTGAAGATTTGGACAGAGGGCCTAGTAGACCACAGATTCGGTAAGGCAGTTCACAGTTCTGCATAGTGTTCGTGTCACCTCACCATCCACAGTGCATTGGTAGGACACTAGGTCCCATTTTGTATTTTGAGATTTTTGTAAATTTTGTAATTAAACTCTTATTTTATCATGTGTATTTGAAACAAATGTAATATAATTTTGTATTAATGTAAGTACTTGTAAATTGTGATTATAAATCACATGTGAGAATTTATTTATGATTTGAGTCTAATGATGATGTGAAATGAATGAATGACAAATAGAGGAATTGTTAAGTAAATTGTGTTTGTGAAAGGAAAAGTGAATACATAACTGTGACTTGTACATGATTATCACATGAGATGAATGATTGAGAAATGAATGGTGAAAAATGTTGAGATTTTGATATTGAAGTTTGAGAGTGATGAGATGATTGAATATGATCATAGGAAGTGTTTTTCACAGGTTCCGAAGAACTGTTTTCTCTATTTTTAGCCGGTACTCTGCCGGATTTTCTATAAAATTCCCGGAACCTCAAATAAATTATAATTTCGATAAATGGCTTAAATAAATTATATTTCACAAGTTATATTCAAAAGGAAGAATAAAAAAATGAATTAAGATAAAATAGAGTGCTTGGCACACTGAGTGGCATAACTTGCTCGGCTACACTGTAGTCGGGTAAGGGGTGTCACATATACTGTGTTATGATTATATGGGCATCTATTGGCTCCTACAAGTTATATATGGAGGTAGGTGTTGATCAAAATGGAATATGTTACCCTAAGTAAATAGGGATAAAATCCTATGTTCATTTAATTATTCTTGATGTTTCAAGTTCCTGGCCAGGATAGATAGATTTATTCAGAAAAGAGTTTCTGATGAGAAAATCTTTCTAATCAAGAACTGGAATTAAAAGAGAACATAATATTCATAGCAAATGGGGTTTGACAAAAACCATGACTCCAGCTCGAATTGGGATTTCGTAACAGAGAAATTCTAGTGCATGTAACATATGATTATAGGTTCATTTAAGGTAAACCTTATTACTGATTGGGTGGCTATGGCATGCTATGCTAGGTATTAACCATGGTCTATGAGGTGCATAAAATGATTTAGGGAAATCATTTATGGTAAGTAAGAGTTCTAATGGTATTAAGAGTTGATATCATGTCTCATTGCCAATTAGTGATGAGCTTAGTAAGTCACACACATACACAAGTAATCACCAAATTAAATATGATTTAATTAGTTAATTAAAGAGTTTAATTGATTAATTAAATAGGTTTGGTTTGCAATTAGATTGCAAAGTCCCTAGCATAGCTTGAAACCAAATCTAGGTTATTAGATGTATAGTATAAGTTAAATTTATATTTAAAGTGTTTAAATATGAATTTAATTAATGAGAAATTAATTAATAGAGATTAATTAATTAATTAATTTATATTTGATATAAATTGATTAGAAGAAGAAAAATAATTATTTTGGGTTGAGAACTCAAAATTAAGACACAGGGGTATTTTGGTCATTTCACCGGATGACATGTGGCACCATGAGATGGTGACATATGGCATTACACATAAGCTTGCCATATGTCTTTTAATCATGTAAGATGATTAAATTCAAGATTAAATATAGGTTTGACACTTGGCACAATGTGATTGGGTCAATTAAACCTAGAGCCAATCAGAAGGTGACATGTGGCAAGGGTTTTAAGTGATGACCTAGCTATATAAGTGTTGTTATTAAAGAGTAAAACGTGTGACTGCTGTTCTTCTTTGGTGCTGCCACCCAAAGAACATCTCCCCTCTCTTCTTCTTCATCTCTCATCAATTCAAAGAGATTAGCTAACAATCTCTTGAATTAAAAATACTAGAAATCGTTTTTAGTGTCCTGTTTACATCTATAATCTCTCAAAAGGCAAAACTTGATTTTCTAATTGATAGAAAAAGCTTTAGAAGCTATTCAAGGGGCTGCCATAGGTGATCTTGGTGTGGACAAGCTAGAGGGACAACATCTTGTGTCCTAGGCGCATCCCAAAGGTGCTAAACACACTGTAGTGCATCAAAAAGGTTAGTGCACTTATTCTTGATCTAATCTAGGGTTCTAAAGAATTAATCTGTTAATTCTAAAATCTTAAATGGCAAATATAGTTCCAAAAATATATTAAAAGAGTTTTAATATTTGTTTATCATTGAAATCAAATATATAAAAATGAATCTTGCATGATGCATGTGAATCTAGATGAAAAATTTTTGAATTTAATGATCTAAACTTGTGTTTTTCACGCTTCTGCTCCTTCAATTGGTATCAAAGCCACTATTTGCCATTTAGATTGTTGATTATATGATTTAATTGTGTGGTTTGATCATGAGATGATAGATCCATTGCTGGTTGCAAAGGAAAGGTGGCTGCATGGTGATGAACAACAATGGTGCGCACACTTTGTGGTCTCCAATGGTGTGTGCAAGGTTTGGGTTTTTGAATCTACAATTGTTGTATGATCTAAGGTTCATCCTATGACTAATTAAAATGTTTAATTAGGTGCTTTAATTATACAATTAAATTTTGATTCAAATCTAAATTTTAAAAGTTATTTGAATGTGATTCAAATCTAAATTTTAAAAGTTGTTTGAATGTGATTCAAATCTGAATTTTAAAAGTTGTTTGAATGTGATTCAAATCTGAATTTTTGAATTTGTTTGAATGTGATTCAAATTTAAATTTTTAAATTTGTTTGAATGTGATTCAAATCTGAATTTTTAAATTTGTTTGGATCATATTCAAATCTAGATTTTTAAGTTGAATATGAGATATTCAATTTAATTTAAGTATGTATGTTTTATTTAATTGTTAAATAGTGATATGCATGATAGATGATCATGGACTATAAAAAACCAATGTGATTGGATTTATTTCTTTTATGTTTCTTTGGATTGTAAATTAATTAATTTATTTTAATTTATTTTTGGGCATGTATTATTAAGGTTGTAATAATTTTGGGTTGTAATTTCATTTACTTAGTTCTTGTAAATTCACCTTGGTATGCCAAGGATTACTATATAATTGGATTACAAGAAGATCAAGGAGGTCAAGAGCATTGGCGGGACCAGTGGGAGGATTTCAAGATCAAGTGTTGATTATGTACTCCTTCAGCAACTCTTTTAAAATGAATGAATGAAATGCACCTAGGAATGCCCTGATTCAATTCTTAGTGGCTCAGAATTGAATCCCTTAGAAAAGTCCATGATCATACGATATTTATTTTTTATCCATGAATGCATGAATGTATGGGAATGTATGCAAGTATATGATATATGCATGCTAAATGGATAATGTGCAAAGTGAGACCATAATAGTAATTAGGATGACCACAAAATCTTTCAAACAAATTATTAAGTTGGATATGCTATAATTAAAGTAATTATAACAAGGGCCCTCCATTGGGGCAATTATTTTAAGAAATTTTAAATAGTTACATATGATGCAATTAATTTAAGAGATTTTCTTAAGAATAATTGTTAAGCATGAGATGTTATAAATATGTAAATGGTTTGGTGGCCAATAATGGATGTGCCTAAGGACATTAAAATTATTTGTGTGACACCCCTTACCCGTCTACAGTGTAGTCAAGCAAGATATGCCACTCAGTGTGTCGGAGCACCAATTCATATTTTCATTACAATTTACCCTTTTAATTCATTTATTTACAATTTTTGATAAATCTAAATTTTTTCGCAATTTTTATAGAAAATCCGGTAGAGTGCCGGCTACAAATTGGAAAAACAGTTCTTCTGAATCTGTTTAAAAGACACTTCCAATATAATTTCTAAATCCAGAACTCCATTATACACACATCTCAACTCAATTTCAAAATCTCACTACTATTTTCAAAATTTTTCTGTTCACATCATCACTTAAAGCACATTCATAAATATTTCTCAATATTTCATTTTTCAACAAAATATATAGAAAATTTCAATAACATGAAATTTCATATCTTTACATTATCACATAATTTCAAGAGTTTATAGTTACAATCCCAAACTAATACAAAATGCAAAATACAAAATGCCACCCAAAGTCCTAATGTCCTACCAAGTGCACTGCAGATGTGAGGTGACTCTGGACTCAGTATGCAGCTCTGAAAGTTCACCCAGTCTGATGTCTGTTGGGCTTTCCAGCTATGTCTCCAGTACCTGCGCGTGGCAAAAGCGATGCGCTAAGCAATTCTGCTTAGTGGTGAAAATATAAAATAAAATAACTAAAATAAAGTAAATATGCAGAATGTATATTTACATTTTTTTGTAAACTTAATTCCTAGTATTTATTGCAGTATAATTTGATTAAAAATTTGTAAGATTCATTATCATTGCCCGAATAACCCATACTAGTCGATTGGACTGCATAAATGGGTAAACTGGCACTGGGTACTAAGTACCTCGGACCATCACACCATCGGTCACATTGTGTCTCCCGATGTGCAACAGAACAGCTAATAAGCTGTAATAATCATTAAGGATATAATTCAAGTATAATAACTCAATTACCATAGCCAAAGGCTATTTTATCACAGAATGGCATGGGAGGCTATTAAACACAGAATGGCATGAAGCCATATGCAGTACTGCTAACAAAACCCTATTGGCATGCCAACCTATCCAAACCAATCTTGCTAGGTATACTAGGGCATATTACACTTTTAAGTTTCACAATTCTTCAAATTCAAGTTTTGGTGTTACTATTCAATTCATTAGTCAACAAAATGTTGACTTTTACATGGACAATAGGTACATTGGTTTTAATACTCCCAACATACCACATTTTGTATTCTAAACTTGTTGGTATTGGTTGCCAATACCATTTCTAAGCTTAATGTTAATTGTTAAAAATTTTCAGTTTTTAAGCTTTGTGTTTACTGTTCCATTAGTCATTTTTGCAATTAGAATTTGGCAAAATGATCAACATGAAAGTTGTTCCTTATTTTGTCTAGTTATATTTCCTTTTTTGAATCACTCCATTTTGAGTTTTGTAGCCAAATTTATGGCCCAAAAACCACAACTGGCCGAACTATAATTTTTCTAGAATTTTTGGACTGACCAAATCTATAGTATTTTGAGCAGTGATTGCAAGTCACTTTTTGAATATGTTATGGTCATAATTTGGCTTAGGTTTCTTCAAGAAAGTTGTAGGTCTATATCTTAGCTTATTTCTGGTACAATTTCAGGTCAATTGGACCTTTCTACACTGAGTTATGAGCAAATGACTGAACAATGTTCATTTGGTTATTTTGCCCAAGCAGAATACAGGTCACCCAGATTAGGGCAATCTTTAGGTCAAATTGGTTTGATTTTCTGAGCATGGTTTCTTCACCAAAGTTGTGCCATTATGTGTCTAGTTTCATGTCCAATTGGCCTTGCACTAATTGAACCTCTACAACTCCAGTTATTACTACCCAAACCTGCTGAACTCATGCCCAGTCCTGCAGGTCACCAAGGGTAGCCACACCAAACTCAAATCCCACTATAGAACCCACTTCATTTTTTATTCAAAAAAAACCAAATGGTCACTAATTGACCATTAAAACCTTCTTTCACCATCACATGATCAAAGTCTCAATTTCATTCCAAACCCTAACTCAAACATCATAAACCATGTATTATCATTTGCATTTCATCACTCCACTTAAGAGATGCATATTAAGGGCAGCCATACTACCATTTTAACTCCATAAAAATCATCACAATCTTACCCCAACCAAGGCTTCCGAAATTATGGGATGGCATACAAATGGTATTTAATAATTTTCTTTGTAATTTGCACTCATTCATAGTCCTTTAACATGAATTTAAAGTGAAAATCAAGGTTAGGTCACAAACCTCTAATGGAGTGAAATTTCCACTGACTAGGGTTCTTCTTTTTCTTTTCTTTTTGCTCCCAAAAGACTCACCAAGATGTAAGAACACTTTTTTGTATTGGGAATATAGGGTTTAGTTGGGTAAAAGCCATGAAAATCAAGCTTTAAAAAGCTTGCTAATGGTGGCCATGGAGGGAAGGGTGACGGCAAGGAAGAAGGGTAGAGAGAGTTCTGATTTATTTTTTCTTCATTTTTCTGCCCATTTAGTCTTTTTTAAATAAACTTATGCCATGTGTCAACATTGGATTGGTTGGGAGAATTTTAATGACATCATTATGATGTCAAAATTCCAATTTCTTTCATTTTTTATCCTTTTCTTGTCTATTTAATTTTAATTAAATTTTTAACAATATTTATTCATATTTTATGTCATATAAATTATTTATTTAACTGGAAGAGTTGGCCAAAAATCATTTCTAAAGATGAAATGACCAAAATGCCCTCTGTTTGGCTTAACGAGCCAAAATTGTGTGTACCGATAGAAAAATTTTTCTAAGCATTTTCTTGGCATTCTAATGCCATAAGAACCTCAATGACCCTTCTCTAGAGTCTCAAAAATTATTTTATGATTTTTCCCCCGGGTCTAGGGTTGTTAACGGCCTTCACCGTTACTTCCTCTTTCAGGTTACTCATCACTGGGGTTTCGGCTTGTTTAACCTTAATGTATTTCGTTCCTATAAATTTTCCTTGATTGTTATGAGCATTATTTAGTTTCTTTATAACTCCTCACTCTAGTATATTTAAAATTTCAAACATTCTAGCTGCCCAGACCAACAATAGTCACCGGAACAGTAGACTGTACGGACTAGCTAAAGTGAGGATGTTACAACTCTTCCCCTCTAATAAAAATTTCATCCTCGAAATTTACCTGATGCAAACAGTTGAGGAAACTGTTGCCTCATTGTCTCTTCACTTTTCCAAGTTGCCTCTTCAGTGTTGTGGTGCCTCCAAAGCACTTTCACCAATGGAATTTGTTTATTTCTCAGTTCCTTCACTTCCTGAGCTAGGATCTGTATAGGTTCTTCTATATATGTCATGTACGGTTGGAATTCAATCTCTTCCATGGCAATGATATGTGAAGGGTCTGAGCGATATCTTCTCAGCATAGAAACATGGAATACATTATGAATTTTATCCAGTTCTAGTGGTAAAGCTAGCTGATAGGCCACTGGTCTCACACGTTCAATGACTTCATATGGGCCAATGAACCTAGGGCTTAACTTACCCTTTCTTCCAAACCCCAGTACTTTCTTCCACGGTGAGACTTTGAGAAATACTTTATCGCCAACTGCATACTCTATCTCTTTTCTCTTCAAGTCGGCATAAGATTTCTATCTATCTGAGGCAACCTTTAAATTAGCTTTGATTATCTTCACTTTCTTCTCAGTTTGTTTCACCAAGTCTGGTCCTACCAGCTTATCTTCGCCCAATTCAGTCCAACACACTGGGGTTCTACATTTCCTCCCATACAGTGCTTCATACGGAGCCATTTAAATGCGAGCTTGGTAGCTATTATTATATGCAAATTCTTCCAGTGGGAGATATCTATCCCAACTCCCCCCAAACTCAATGACACAGCTCCTCAGCATATCCTCCATGATCTATTACATAATTCACATTGTTACTATCATTTCAATTTATTATTTGTGAAAATTCAATTAGTTCTTAGGTTTACCTGGATTACTCGTTCTGACTGTCCATCCATCTAGGGATGAAAAGCCTTGCTAAAATGGAGTTGTGTGCCCAAGGCTTCTTGCAACTTTTTCCAGAATCTCGATATAAACCTTGGGTCTCAATCAGATATGATGGAAAGTGGAATTCTATGCAGTCTACCTATCTCACTAATATACAATTGTAACACCCCTAAGTTCGGTAGTGCGTTCTACTGTTCCGGTGGCCAGTGTTGTCCGGACAGCTAGGATGCCTAGAACTACACTTCGATATGAGTGAGGAGACATAAAATAATGAAATACAAGAAAAGAAAACATAAGAAAAACAAAAGAAAAATAATAGCAAAGAAAAGTAATCAAGTTAAGCGAGCCGAGAACCCTAGCGATGGGTGACCACACCGGGAAGTCACGGCATGGACCGTTGTCTAGCCCTGGACTGCGGGGAACCCTGGAAAACATTTTTAAGACTTATAGAGACATCAATTGAAGTATAAATATCATTAGAAATATCAAAGAAAAATTAATTAATTAGTACAAAGAAAAGTGAGAAATCAAAAAACGGACAAAACTCGGTGTTACCGAAAAATCGGGAATACAACCCAAACAGGGGCATTGTAGTCATTTGACACCCCGAGTTGCCTTTTGACCTCAATGTCCATTAAAAATAAATGATATAACACTTTAGAAATGACATGAAAAATTAAATTTAGATACATTATGTAAATAGTAAAAGATTAGTGGCAAATGAGCAAAATTAAGGAAATTAAGATTTATGACTTATTTAACCAAGTTAGTGCTCCACTAGTGACCTCTTAAGGGACCCATATTAAGCATTAGTGGACTGAAACTACCATCTTCAACCTCCCAAACCAGAACCAGCCTAATTCTTCTTTTTCTCTCAAGTTCCTCCATGGCCATCCATGGCCAAGCTCCATGCATGCATGAAGTAAGCCAATTTCTTCCTAAGTTCCTTCATCAAAGTTTGTCTACACCACTTGGGCTGTAGATTGGCAGCAAGAAGACCAAGTTTTGGAGAGATTTTGAAGAGTTTCCAAAGTGGTAAGTTTGTGTTTTTGGTTAGTGCTTCATTAAAGTTAGTAAGGAGGTTATGGGTACTTGAATTGTGAAAAGAATTTTGGAGTTTAATGTTCTAAGGGAGATGTTTATTTTTGGCAGCCATGAAAACTACTTGAGGGCAGTTTATTCTTGCTTGTAAATGGTAGATTAAAGGGTTGATTATGTGTTTATATGTGTAGGAATAAATTGGGTGATGTATACTAAGTATATTGTGAATGTGTATTTGAATTTGGAAGCTTGGAAATTAATGGAGTGTGATGTATGAATTGGCAGCTTGCATTGTGAACCAAAAAAAATGTTATTTCATGGGTTGGTTTATGAAATTACATGGTTGAATTATGGTGCTTGCTATGGCAGATTGTATATGTGTACAAGGGTTTGAGTTTAGGCATGTAAATGAGCTTGTTATGTAGTTAAATTGTGTATAAATTGAAGTTAGTAAATTCTGGACTATAATGTGCATATTGAATGTGATTGTAAGCTTCCAAAATGATCAACAATATGTGGTAAAATATGTTTAGGTTATGGTACAAACCAGAAATGGGCATGAATGTGGAGTTTGGTAGGTGTTAAAAGTGATCTTTGATGAGTATAATCAAAATGCAATAGGGCAGTTTGTGTTTTGGGCCTAGAACCTTAAGAGTGTGGCTCCAATTGGTATGAGACCAATTGGAGGTGAAACTAGGCACAAAATGTGCCAACTTTCATGAAGAAAGCTTACCAAAATTCTGCTTGTAAGGTAACTTGAAAAGTGACCAAATCCGGATAAGTGCAAATAAGGCCTGAAAATTGACCATTTGGGCAGTAGTTAGTATTTTGGCCATAACTCACTCAAAACAGGTACAATTGACCTGAAATTTTGACCATGAATAGTTAAGACATATATCTACAAGTCTTATGAAGACACCAAAGCCTAGAAATGACCATAAGCAAGTCAAACAGCTTGCACAAGTTCAGGTCCAAAAACTGGCTGAACCTAAAATGACCTAAAATGACCTAAAGTGACCAATTTTGATGCACTTTGACCAGCAATAGTAAAATGACCATAACTTGGTCTACATAACTCAGAATGACCTGAAATTTTGCCCGCGTGCAATAAGACATAAATCTACAAGTTTGTAGTTTTGACCGAAACCCGAAAACTGAGGGAACTAGGTCGTCCGGCTAGGTCAAACTAGTATCCCGGAATCCAACAAATTGCAAGAAAATGCAAGATACATGGAAATGAACTTGGTAATATGTACCAATCCTAAAAGGCTATCGAATGTGACATGTTAGTAACATTAAAACCTAATTTACCTAGAACACATCGAGGGTCAACATATTAGGTTGACTAAGCAAATAATAGAATTCAATGAATTAATTATCAAGCATTATCGTTAGAGACAGTTTAAATGAGTACTGAAACACCTCAAATTGTGTTTCTCAGTTAGCAAAGACTCAGGCAAAGGGAAGGAAACACTGAGTCAAGAGCAGGAGACAGTTATCAGAGGTTTGTGCACAACGGCTATTTCTTTTGAATTTTTCAATTGAAATGAATTATGACTATTGCACCTTATTGTTTTAAATTATGTTTGTGCACAATAAGTATTTCTTTTGAATTTTTCAATTGAAATAAATTATGATTATTTGTATGTTATTGTTTTAAATTGTGTTTGTGCACAACAGCTATTTCTTTTGAATTATTTTCAATTGAAATAAATTATAACTATTTGTATATTATTGGTTTAAATTGTGAAACTGTGAAAAATTGTTTGAATGATATTTGATGGATACTTATTGCTTGAAAAGCATTGTAAATAGTTTGAAACTGTGGAAATATTTATTTAGTGTGATTTGTGGAAATTGAAGTTACTTATGAATTGTGTTGCCATTTTGTGAATGAAATTACGACTTTGGAAATTTATTGGATTCTCATAAATCATTTGAATGAAATGTTTGGAATTGATTTTGTGTTCACACTTAGCATGACAGTATCGTATCATTCCTTCTCCATTTATGGAGTCGTGATCGTTTATTTTTCTCCCTCTCTGGTTTACCAGTTGAGGTGATCGGATGAGTACTCATTATATAGCTAGCTCCCTTCCTCATTGATTTCGATTAGTGGGGTAGTGATTGCTTTGTCGTGGTGTACAACGTGGCATTGATCGAAAATTTGTGTCATGGCTTAAGTTGTGAATGAATTGGCAACACTGTATTCTTAACTTATTCGACTAAATTGTGTTATTATGAGCTTTGATAATTTGTGAAATGGAGTTTAAATTCTTATTGACATTCACTGTCTTTTGAATTTAACTACGTTTTGATTATTGAGATTTATTGTGATATTGTATTAAATTCCTTATGACATTCATTGTCTTGAATTTAACTATGGTTTTACGTATCCATCATTTATATGATTTATGAATTGTGATTTAAAGTTACATTTGGTTAATGTTGTGCACCACTGAGACATTGTCTCAGCGATAGCTTTTCATTACTGTCGTAGGTAGACAGATTGACAGGGCAGCAGACTAGGCTACTAGTACATTCAGCGAGAAATCATCGGGTATATTGAGTATACCACATTTTGCATTTTTTACTATAATGTATGTTCACTGTATGTATATATTGTTCTTGATTTTGAGCAGTTGTAAATTAAAATTGTACATTGAAGTTGTAAAGTAAATTATGAGTATTTTGACTTGTAAAAATTGTATTATATTTCTTTTATCTCAGTCTTTGAAAAATTATAGTGGATTTGAGTTGAAAAAGATATTGTGTTGTTTAACTGTTGAAGTGGGGATTGAGAATTATATTGAAGTGCTTTTACAGGTTTTTTAAAGAACTGTTTTATTCAAAATACAGAAGGCACTCCTCCAAAATTTTTACAGAAATTCCTAATAATTCAAATGTGTTTTCTCTTTCATTTAAGTTTAAAAAAAATTTTAACACCTGTAAATAGTGCTCACCACTGTAAAAGAAGTAAGAAAAGTTTTAAAATCCCTTGTAGTGTATTTAATGGGTTATCAGTAGACGAAGTTGGTAATTCATTAGGTATACTACGGGATCATGTTATGCCTTACAGAGGGGTAGGGTGTGACAATAATTCTACTAGATTCTCCAGTGAGTAGTCAGTCCTAACTGGCAGAAAATGTGCTAACTTTGTCAATCTATCCACTATCACTCACACTACATCATGCTTCTTTTGGGTGAGAGGTTGATCACTAACAAAATCCATAGTGACCCGGTCCCATTTCCATTCAGGTATGCTTATAGGTTGTAGCAATCCTGATGGAACTTGATGTTCTGCTTTAACTTGCTGACATGTCAAACACTTAGTCATATAGTCAGCTATATCCTTCTTCATACCCAGCCACCAATAATGAGGCTTCATATCATTATACATTTTTGTGCTTCTCGGGTGCATAGCATAAATACTAATGTGTGCTTCTTTCAGAATACTAGCCTTCAGTTCCCCATCATCTAGTACACACACTCTTCCGCTGTAATACAGACACCCATCTGCTTTTACCTCATAATTAGTTCACTTTCCCTCTGGAATTTTACCCACAATGGACATTAATTTTTCATCTGCCTTCTGCCCATCTTGTATCTGCTGTAGCAGGTTTGGCCTCACTTGTAACTCAGCCAAAATAACTCCATCTTGAGCTAAGGACAGACAGGCATTTAGCGATCTTAAAGCTATGATGGACTTTCTGCTCAAAGCATCAGCAACTACATTTGCCTTCCCAGGATGATAATCTATCATACAATCATAGTTCTTTAGGAACTCAATCCATTGCCTCTATCTAAGTTGAACTCCTTCTGGGTTGGCAAATATTTTAGACTCTTGTGGTCTGTATAGATGTAACATTTTTCACCATATAAATAATGCCTCCATATCTTTAGTGCAAAGATAATTCCTGCTAACTCCAGGTCATGAGTAGGGTAGTTCTGTTCATGTGGCCTTAACTGCCTGGAAGCATAGGCGACCACTTTCCCCTCTTACATCAACACACAGCCTAGCCCATTATGCGAGGCATCACTGTAGACCACAAAGTCTTTCCCCGATACTGGCTGTGTTAACACTGGTGCTTCTGTTAACATAGCCTTTAGACTCTCAAAACTGGCTTGGCACTTGTCGTTACAGCCAAATTTCACATTCTTGTGCAACAATTTGGTCATTGGAGCAGCTATAAGAGAGAACCCCTTCACAAATCTTCTGCAATATCCAACTAGCCCCAAGAAACTTCTGACCTCAGTTGTATTTCTAGGAGGCTTCCATTCCATCACTGCTTCTATCTTTTTGGGATCCACTCTAATCCCCTCTGCTGATACTATGTGTCCAAGGAAAGAGATTTCACTCATCTAAAAGTCGCACTTGGACAACTTAGCATACAGCTTCTTTTCTCGCAGGGTTTGCAGAACAATCCTCAAATGTTCATCATGTTCTTCCCTGGTCTTGGAATACACCAGAATATCATCAATAAAGACCACTACAAACCGATCTAAGTATGGATGAAAGATACGGTTCATAAGGTCCATAAATGCTGCTGGTGCATTTGTTAACCCAAATAGCATCACTAGAAATTCATAATGCCCATACTGGGTTCTGAATGCAGTTTTTGACACATCTGCATCCTTTACCCTTAACTGATGATACCCTGATCTGAGATCAATTTTTGAAAATACACTGGCTCCCTTCAACTGATCAAACAGATCATCAATTCTGGACAACGGATATTTATTCTTCAAAGTTACTTTGTTCAACTGCCGGTAATCAATACACAATCTCAAAGTTCCATCCTTCTTCTTCACAAACAGCACCGAAGCTCCCCATGGTGACACACTGGGGCGTATGAATCCCTTATCAAGTAACTCCTGCAACTGAATTTTCAACTCCCTCAATTCAGTGGGTGCCATCCTATAAGGAGCAATAGAAATTGGTGCTGTACCCGGCATTACCTCAATAGGGAACTTGACTTCCCTTTCTGGTGGTAAACCAGGCAATTCTTCAGGAAATATATCTGGGAAGTCTCTTACTATGAGTATATCACACATGTTTGGCTTAGCCTGCCTAGTATCAACCACGTGTGCTAGGTAAGCTTCACAGCCTTTTCTCATCAATCTTCTTACAATTGTAGCTGAGATAACATTGGACAGGAAATCTGTTCCTTCACCCACAACAGTAATCTCATTACCCTCAGAAGTTTTCAGAGAAATCCTCTTCAATTTGCAATCAGCTATTGCTTGATGACATGACAACCAGTCCATTCCCAAAATCACGTCAAACTTGTGGAAGGGCAATTCAATTAGGTCTGCCGAGAATTCATACCCCTGAATCCTCATCGGGCAACCTTTATACATGTAACACCCTCCCTGTAGCAACTCCGTACATTCTACTGTTCCGGTAACCAGTGTCTATCCGGATAGCTAGAACATCCGAAAAAATATTTAAACTAAAGTGAAGAACCATAATTAACTCAAATATTAATAAGAAAAATTTAGGAAAAATTTTAGAAATAAAATACAACCAAGTTAAATGAGCGGGTGCCTTAGCGATGGGTAACTTAGTGGGAAGTTGCGGTTCTCGCAACTAGGAGCCCTAGACCCGAGAGAAAATCCATAAAATAATTTTTGAGACTCCAGAGAAGGGTTATTGAGGTTTCTATGGCATTAGAATACCAAGAAAAGGTTTAGAAAAATTTTTAAATCAGTACAGACAATTTTAGTCTATTAAGTCAAATGGAGGGCATTTTGGTCATTTCGTCTTCAGAGATGATTTTTGGCCGACTTGCCCAGTTAAGTAAATAATTATTATGGCATAAAATGTGAATAAATATTGCTAAAAATTAAATTGAAATTTAGTAGACAAGAAAAGGAAAGAAAATTAAAGAATTGGAATTATGACATCATTATGATGTTATTAAAAATCCTCCCACCCAATCAAACTTTGGAACATGGCATTAACTTATTTAAAATGACTTAATGGGCAGAAAAAAAGAAAGAAAAATTAGTTGCTTCTTCAACCTTTGGGGCAGCCAAAAACGTGGAGAGAGAGAGAGAGAAAGGAAAACTCCATTAAAGCTCACCCAAGCTCCTAACCTCACCAAATCTCACTCCAAAGCCCTAGCCTTCTTCACAAAAAATTAACCTAGCACCTTGAGAAAGCTTTGGGCAGCAAAAAGAAAGAAAAATCAAGAATTTCTCTAAGCTAGGGAAACTCTCCAACAAAGGTTAGTGTCAATTAATTCTTTAAACTTGTATATGCATCATTAGGAGTATGAATTGATCCATTGATTGTATGTGTTTGAAAATTGAAATGGTAGAGCTAGGGTTTCGACCCAAAATTGAGATGTTGATAATGTAATGGTGAAATTAAGTTTTAATGGTCAATTAGTGACCATTTGGTTATGTGTGAATGAGAAATGAAGTGGTTTATGTAGTGGGAAATGAAGTTGGTGTGGCTGCCCTTGGTGACCTGCAGGGCTAGGCATGAGTCCAGCAGGTTTGGGCAGCAATAAATTGAATTGTAGAGGTTCAATTAGTGCAAGGCCAATTGGACATGAAACTATACACATAATGGCACAACTTTGGTGAAGAAACCATGTCCAAAAAACCAAACCAAGTTGACCAAAAGCTTGCCCTAATTCGGGTGACCTGCATTCTACCTGGGCAAAATGACTAAATGAATAGTGTTTGGTCATTTGGCCAAAACTCAGTGTAGAAAGGTCCAATTGACCTAAAATTTTACCAGCAATAAGCGGAGATATATATCTACAACTTTCATGAAGAAACCTAACTCAAATTATGACCAGAACATATTCAAAAAGTGAGTTGTATTCACTATTCCAAGTACTATAGATTTGGTCAGTCAAGAAATTCTGGAAAAATTACAATCCGGCCAGTTGTGGTTTTTGGGCCATAACTTGAGCTACAAAACTCCAAATGGAGTGATTCAAAAAGGAAATGTAACTAGACAAAATAAGAAACAACTTTCATGAAGACAATTTTGCCAAATTCCTACTGTAAAAATAATCAATGGAACAGTAAACACAAGGCTTAAATCTGAAAATTTTGAACAACTAGCACTAAGCTTAGAAATGGTATTGGCAACCAATACCAACAATTTTAGAATGCAAAATGTGGTATGTTGGGAGTATTAGAACCAATGTACCTATTGTCTATGCAAAAGTCAACTTTTTAATTGACTAATGAAATGAAAAGTAACACCTGAACTTAAATTTCAAGAATTGTACAATTTAAAAGTGTAACATGCCCTAGTACAGTTAGCAAGATTGGTGTGGATAGGTTGGCATGCCAATTGGGTTCAGTTAGCAATACTGCACATGGCATTATGCCATTATGTGATTTTATGGCTTTTAGCCATTCTGACATTGGGTTGAGACTTGGCCTTGTGCCTAATGTTATTACAGCTTATTAGCTGTTCTGTTGCACACCGGGAGATACATATATGACCGATGGTGTGACGGCCTGAGGTACTTGATACCCAGTGCCAGTTTACCTGTTTATCCAGTCCAGTCATCCAGTATAGGTTACTTGGGCAATTAAAAATGGAATTGGATAAATTTAATGAAATTATGAATATAACAAATACAAAATAAATAAGATTACCAATAATGATCGAAAAATTATTTACATAAGACATAAGAATATGCACTGCATATTTATTTTCTATTATTTCTTTTTATTTTATTATTGGCACTACTAAGCATTATTGCTTAGCGCGTTGCTTTTTGCCACGTGTAGGTTTTGGAGAGACCGGCCGAGAGCCCAGTAGACCACAGACTGGGTGAGACCATTTGCAGCTCTGCATAGTGTCCGTGTCACCTCACCGTCTTCAGTGCATTGGTAGGACACTAAGTTTCATTTTCGTATTATGTAATCAAACTTTTATTTTCTCATGTATAATAAGACTTATGTAATGTATTTTGATATTAATGTAAATAGTGAAAATTGTGTTTATGAATGGAACATTGAGTATTTATTTATGACTTGCATATGAATATTATGTGAAATGAATGAATGAGAAATACAAATATTGTTGAAAAAATTGAGACCATGTTGATGGTTATTGGAGTTTGAGAATGATTGGAAATGATTATTGGAAGTGTTTTTCACAGGTTCTAAAGAACTGTTTTCTCCATTTTTAGCCGGCACTCTGTCGAATTTTTTATAAAATTTGTGGAACCTCAAATAAATTATAATTTCAATAAATAACTTAAATGAAATATATTGTACTTCATAACTATGATAAAAATAAATTAAGGAAGAATGAAAAAAAAATGATTGAGATAAAATATAGTGTTCCGGTACACTGTGTGACATATCTTACTCGGCTATACTGTAGACGGGTAAGGGGTGTCACATTTACTGGTATCAGAGCACAGTTTAGGCATTTCTGGGCCTAGATTGAGTCCATACCATGCATTGCATTTGGAAGAGTCGAGGTGACACTAATGCAGATCTGTTTGTCTTTGTTATTTTGATTAGAATATGGACCCCGCATCTCAGAGGGCGATTGAGAAGGAAGTGGAGAGTCATGCTCCACCTGCAGTAGCTGAGACTGGGGGTAGGGGAGAACTTGCTCCGCCAGCTCAAGCAAAGCGTGCTCAGCCTCCATAGGCCATGTTCCTGCAAATGGCTGAATTCTTCAGAAAAATGGCTAGGGTAATGCCACCACCCCCACCACCTCCATAACAGAAATTACACCTGGAAAGACTGAGAAAATTTGAAGTAGTGGACTTCTTTGGCAAGAGAGAAGATGATTCTGTTGCAGCCGAAAATTGGTTGAACATAATAGGTAGAGTTTTAAAGCAACTCCACTGCACTCCAGAACAAAATCTAGAAGCTGTTATATCTCTGTTGCAAGATAATGCATATGAATGGTGGGATACGGTGTCCAGTGAAGTACAGCCAGAAGTAATAACTTGGGACTTCTTCCTCTCAGAATTTAAGAAGAAATATGTGGGTAGTGTATACCTAGAAGAGAGAAGAAGAGAGTTCATTAACCTAAGGCAAAGACAGCTGACAGTGGCAGAGTATGAAAAGGAATTTGTCAGACTGAGCCGCTACAGAAGGGAGATAGTCCCTAATGAAGCCGAAAAGTGTAAGAGATTTGAAGAGGGATTAAATGATAATATAAAGATCATGATCATTGTCTTGGGAATCACAGACTTCACCAAGTTAGTGGAAGCTACAATAAAAGTTGAAAAAGTAAGAATAAGTGAGCAGACCAGAAGAGAGAGACAGTAGAAGAGGGGCCTGGGTCAGTCTAGCTCATCTCCTGCACCAGGAAAGAAGGTCAAAGGTCCACCTACACAGAGTTCAGGTCAACCACAAGGTCAGGATCAGTCTCAGGGGCTCAGGCCACAGTTCACCCCTAGGAGAGGTCAGTCCACACCATCAGTGGGCAGCTCTCCAGGGATGGGGTTCAGGGGACCAGCCCCAGCATCTTTTGCATGTCCACATTGCCTGAAGTGGCATAAGGGGGAGTGTTAGAGAGTGACTGGTGCTTGCTTAAGGTATGGGTCGATAGAGCATCAGTTGAGGAATTGTCCACGCAGAATCGCATACCGCTCCAACACAAGCGCATGCACCGCTCCTGCACCATAAAGGGGTAGGAAATCTGGCAAATCTGAGGCAGTGGGACCATCACAGAGGCTTGCATCTGAGCCAGCAGAGAGGCCTGAGGGCAAACCACCTGTCAGAGCCTATGCCATGAGAGCTCAGGAGGAGCAAGATGCCCCGGACGTCATCAGGGGTACGTTCTCCCTCTACAATACATCTGTGCATGCATTGGTGGATCCAGGATCCACTCATTCATTCATCTGCATCAACCTACCTGTAGAAAGGGGGATATTAGAAGGGGAGAGTGACCAAGACATTCTGGTCACTAATCCATTGGGCCACAGTGTAGTGGTGAGCAAAGTATACAAGGGTTGCCCATTAAGGATTCAAGGGTATGAATTCTTGGCAGACCTGATTGAGTTGCCTTTCCATGAGTTTGACGTGATTTTGGGAATGGAATGGTTGTCACGTCATCAGGCAATGGTTGATTGTAAACTGAAGAGGATTTTTTTGAAAACTCCTGAAGGTAATGAGATCATAGTTGTGGAGAAAAGGATAGATTCCTTGTCCAATGTCATCTCAGCCACAGTTGTAAGAAAACTGATGAGAAAAGGCTGTGAAGCCTACCTAGCACATCTGGTGGATACTAGGAAGGCTAAGCTGGATCTATGTGACATACCCACAGTAAAAGACTTCCTAGATGTGTTCCCTGAAGAATTGCCTGGTTTTCCACCAGAAAGAGAAGTTGAATTTGCTATTGAGATACTGTCGGGTACAGCACCAATCTCTATTGCTCCTTATAGGATAGCGCCCACAGAATTGAAGGAACTGAAAATCTAGTTATAGGAGTTACTGGATAAGGGGTTTATATGCCCCAGCGTGTCACCATGGGGAGCTCCAGTGCTGTTTGTGAAGAAGAAGGATGGGACTTTGAGGTTATGCATTGATTACCGGTAGTTGAATAAAGTGACAGTGAAGAATAAGTATCCATTGCCTAGAATTGATGATCTGTTTGATCAATTGAAGGGAGCAGGAGTATTTTCAAAAATTGATCTCAGATTAGGGTATCATCAGTTGAGGGTGAAGGATGCAGATGTGCCAAAGACTGCATTCAGGACCCGGAATGGGCATTATGAGTTTCTGGTGATGCCCTTTGGCCTAACAAATGCACCAGCAGCATTCATGGACCTTATGAACCGTATCTTTCATCCATACCTAGATCGGTTCGTAGTGGTCTTTATTGATGATATTTTGGTGTATTCTAAGACCAGTGAAGAACATGATGAGCATTTGAGGATTGTTCTGCAAACCCTGAAAGAAAAGAAGTTGTATGCTAAGTTGTCAAAGTGTGACTTCCGGTTAAATGAAATTGCATTCCTTGGACACATAGTGTCAGCTGATGGGATTAGAGTGGATCCCAAGAAAATAGAAGCAGCGATGGAATGGAAGCCTCCCAGTAATACAACTAAGGTCAGAAGTTTCTTGGGGCTAACTGGGTATTATAGAAGATTTGTGAAGGGATTCTCTCTTATAGCTGCTCCAATGACCAAGTTGTTGCACAAGAATGTGAAATTTGGTTGGAACGATAAGTGCCAAGCAAGTTTTGAGAGGCTAAAGGCTATGTTGACAGAAGCACCAGTGTTAACACAGCCAGTGTCAGGGAAAGACTTTGTGGTCTACAATGATGCCTCTCATAATGGGTTAGAGTGTGTATTAATGCAAGAGGGGAAGGTGGTCGCTTATGCTTCCATGTAACACCCCTCACCCGACTACAGTGTAGCCGAGCGAAGTGTGTCACACTCAGTGCCGGAGCACCCTATCTTGTCTTACTTTATTATTTTAATAATTTGATCTTGTTATATTTTTAATATCAATTATTTTTCGATGGAGAAACCAGCGGAGTTTCCCCTATTTTATTATCGTTTGGCGTATTTCAAAATTCACCTGTTTGAAATTTAACAATATTTTCAGAATAAGATCTTATCCATGCTAATCATAATTATCTCATCAATCATTATCATAATTTTCTCATATTTCAAATCTCATACATACATTTCAATTTCATAATCATTTCTATACATTTCTATTCATACTCAATTCGTATGTAAACATTCTCAAATTACATAAGCAAAATTTTCAAATTTCCTTAATTTACAAATTTTGCAAAATAATTGCAAAATTTCATAATTTACATGACATATAAATTAATTACATATGAAAAAGCTAATTAATTAATTTACATCACATTCCCGTTAATTACTTGTTCATAATATACATTACAATACAATTTCTAAGCAATTTATACAAAATATAAAATATGTTCTATATGGGCCCTATCTACATGCATTGCTGAGGAGGTGACAACCTTGAATACTTCAGACACTTCTGCAAATCTGGACTCCAAAATCTCTGTTTAGTATTCGCTGGGCTTAAACTTCAGTACCTGCGCGAGGAAACAATTCCATCGCGCTAAGCATTGCTGCTTAGTGGTGCAATAATAGAACAAGAAAATAAAATATACAAATAAAGAAAGAACGAAGCATAATTTGAATATTTAAGAATCAATTTAATTTAATACAATGTGTCTAATATTAATTATCTTTTGTTCTCATTTGTTTCGCTTTGGAAGCGTTTAATTCCGAAATTCACAGTGATAATGTACAACATACAGAACAAACAAAAATACTTAGTTTATATTTATATGGCAATAGAAGGTACATTTAAAATATTTAGTTAAGTTATACCTATTTTTGCAACTCTTTTGTCATTTTACTTAACAATTTTTATGTGGTTTGGATCATTTCATAATTGTAACTAATTCTTTTGAAGTCTTATTAGCTCATTTATTTGATTTCTAACATTTTTAATTACTAATAGTCTTAATTTGTTTCAATAAATTACACTGCCCAAGTAACCTATGACAGGCTGACTAAACTGGATAACAGGTCGTTGGCACAGGACACCGAGGTGCCTCGGGCCGTCATACCATGGGACGCAGAACGTCTGCAACGTATGCAGTCAGTATGGCTAAAAAGCCATGATATCACATAATCGGGCATAAAAGCCATGAATACGGGCATAAAAGCCATGAATACGGGCATAAAGCCATGAATACAGGCATAAAGCCTTTCACAGTACTGCTAAAATAATACCCTATTGGCATGCCAATCTATCCAATCTGACACACGTGTCTAGGCAATACAAGGGCACATAATATCATTAAATATTAATATATTGTGTTTTATGAATTCATTATTTCATGAGAAATTTCAATTATAATTCATACATTCATTTGATCATTTATATGATCACAATTCACATCAATTATCCTTTTATACCATTGTACTCAAAATATCCTTTCTATAATAATGAGAACTAATGTCTCATTCATACATTAATATAGTTCATTTATTCATTCATTATGTTATTCATATTGATCACAATTCTAAACAATGGTTCACCTGTACCATTGTATTCAAAACATTTTCCTTTCTCATTTATACATTTAAGAATCTACTTATGTAATTACAAATTTTATATTTCAAGTTGAGTTACTAATATTTTATGAATTCCACTTGTGATGGGCATATAAGACCTAACTATCTATTCACATCAATTAGGTGACTTATTTATCATGTTTCAAGTAATCCATGAAAATTTCATGGATTTCAAATTTATGCTCTTAATTTTCTTTTAACAGTTTTGACAAAGATGCATAGTCCACATTTGTCATACAATTCTAAGCATTTAAGCTTAGAATTGGTTCTAGGTCTTCATCTTAGTTTGTTACTCATTTTGATTACTATTCACCTTACTAGTCAACCAAAATGTTGACTTTTTCATACTTAAGGGATATGTTAATTCTAATTACACCAAGATCCCGCATTTTGAGTTTTACATTTGCTAGTATTAATTGCCAATTGCAATTTAAAGTCCCCTAGATGCATTTCTAATTTCAAATTTTGAATTTTGAAGTTTTGGTGTCACTATTCACCTCATTGGTCAACAAAAATGTTGACTTTTGGATAGAAAATAGGTATATTGGTTTTGACACTCCCAACATACCACATTTTGCATTTAAAATTTGTTGGAATTAACTCCTAAATCCATTTCCAAACCTAAAATCTAAAGAGCAGAATTTTCAATTTTTGTACCATAAGTTTACTGTTCTATTAGGGACTGTTACAGTGGAAATTTGAGGAAATGGTAAACATGAAAGTTGTTCCTTATTTTGTCTAGTTGAATTTCCTTTTTTGAATCACTCCATTTGGAGTCTTTAGCCTCCAGATATGGTGCACAAACCACAGCTGGTCGGATTTCAATTCTGCAGAATTTACCAAATCTACAGTACCATAAACAGTGACTGTGACTGCCATTTTGATTAAGTTCTGGTCATAAATTGGGGTAGGTTTCTTCATGAAAGTTGTTTGTCTATGTCTTAACTTGTTTCTGTAAAAATGTCAGGTCAATTGACCATATCTACAGTGAGTTATGGCCATTCTGCAGAACCAGCTTGCAGGGTATCCGGATTGGGGCCAATTTTTGGTCCACTTGCTTTGGTCTTTTGGACATGGTTTCTACAGAAAAATTGTGCCATTATAAGTATAGTTTCATGTCCAATTGGCCAAACACCAATTGGACCTACACAGCCAAAGATATGGCAGTCCAAACAGGCTGGACTCACAGCCTCCTTGCTGCTATCCCTAGGCAGCCTACCATTTCACTTTGCCATGCTATATTTCAGTCCAAATTATGGTCAACTTACCTCAAATGGTCACTAATTGACCCTTATAATGTTCTTTAATAGTTTCATAAGTTAAGTCCAAATTTTCACTCCCAAACCCTAGCTCAAATTCAAGGTTTACACCAATTACCTTAGTTAGCACACCAATTCATACCAAATCACTTTATCCATCATCTATACTCATCAATAACATAATTAAGCCACTTAATTTCATCAAAAACCAAAAATCCTTAAACTTTCTCATGGCTGCCAAATTTAGAGATTTCATTTACTCAAGTTTTTCTTTTAATTTCACACAATTTTCTACTTGATTTAGCATGCTTACAAGATTAAAGAAAGAAAGAAATTGTTTAGGGCACTAACCTCTTGTAGCTCAAATCCAAGCCAACCAAGACTTTAATTTTTCTTTACTTTCTTACTCTTTCTTGGCTGCCAAATACTTCTCCTTGGTGTGAGTATAATTTTTAGTGAAGGGAGGATAAGGTTTTAAGGTGAATTGAAGTGGGAAATGAAGCTTAAGGGAGCTTTAATGGTGGAACCTCTTCTCTCTCTCTCTCTCAACGTTTTTGGCTGCCCAAAGGTTGAAGATGCAGATTGGTTTTTCAATTTTTTTGGTCTCTTTTATCTCTTTTAATGAGTTTAACAAATTGTGATTGGTGGAGGAAATTTAAATGACATCATATGATGTCATAATTAGCATTTTCTTTCATTTTCTTTTCTTCTTTTCTCTACTCATTTTCAATTCAATTTTTAGCAATATTTATTCATATTTTAGATCATTATAATTATTTACTTACCTGGAAAAGTCGGCCAAAAATCACCTCTGAAGGCGAAATGACCAAAATGCCCTCCGTTTGGCTTAACGGGTCAAAATTGTCTGTACCGATTGAAAAATTTTTCTAATTATTTTCTTGGCATTCTAATGCCATAGGAACCTCAATGACCCTTCTCTGGAGTCCCAAAAATTATTTTATGAATTTTTACCCGGGTCTAGGGTTCCTAGTTGCGAGAACCGCAACTTCCCTCCGATTACCCATCGCTTGGGCACCGGCTCATTTAACTTAGTTGTATTTTATTTCTAAAATTTTTACTAAATTTTTCTTATTACTATTTGAGTTAATTATGGTTTCTGACTTTAGTTTAAATATTTTTCCGGACGTTCTAGCTGTCCAGACTGACACCGGTCACCGGAACAGTAGAATGTACGGAGTTGCTACCGGGAGGGTGTTACAACTCTTCCACTCTTATTTAAATTTCGTCCTCGAAATTTACTGGGTGTAAATAGCCGAGGAGCTACTACCTCTTTATTTCTTCACCTTTCTGTGTTATCCTACTTCACTTTCTCCTTAGTCTCAATCTCATCCTCAAACAATTATGTACTCATCCTTTTTCATCTTAAATACAGTCTCCTTCTCATCTCCATTCGCTATCTCATTGTCTCTTCATTCTCTTATTCCATACCCTAACCTAAAATAAACGGGAAATACAGATCTGCAATAGTGTCACCTCGACTCTTATGAATACAATGCATGATATGCAATCTATCTAGGTCCAGAAAAGCCTAAACCGCGCTCTGATACCAATAAATGTAACACCCCTCACCCGACTACAGTGTAGCCGAGCGAAGTGTGTCACACTCGGTGTCGGAGCACCCTATCTTGTCTTACTTTATTATTTTAATAATTTGATCTTGTTATATTTTTAATATCAATTATTTTTCGATGGAGAAACAAGCGGAGTTTCCCCTATTTTATTATCGTTTGGCGTATTTCAAAATTCACCTGTTTGAAATTTAACAATATTTTCAGAATAAGATCTTATCCATGCTAATCATAATTATCTCATCAATCATTCTCATAATTTTCTCATATTTCAAATCTCATACATACATTTCAATTTCATAATCATTTCTATACATTTCTATTCATACTCAATTCGTATGTAAACATTCTCAAATTACATAAGCAAAATTTTCAAATTTCCTTAATTTACAAATTTTGCAAAATAATTGCAAAATTTCATAATTTACATGATATATAAATTAATTACATATGAAAAAGCTAATTAATTAATTTACATTACATTCCCGTTAATTACTTGTTCATAATATACATTACAATACAATTTCTAAGCAATTTATACAAAATATAAAATATGTTCTATATGGGCCCTATCTACATGCATTGCTGAGGAGGTGACAACCTTGAATACTTCAGACACTTCTGCAAATCTGGACTCCAAAATCTCTGTTTAGTATTCGCTGGGCTTAAACTTCAGTACCTGCGCGAGGAAACAATTCCATCGCGCTAAGCATTGCTGCTTAGTGGTGCAATAATAGAACAAGAAAATAAAATATACAAATAAAGAAAGAACGAAGCATAATTTGAATATTTAAGAATCAATTTAATTTAATGCAATGTGTCTAATATTAATTATCTTTTGTTCTCATTTGTTTCGCTTTGGAAGCGTTTAATTCCGAAATTCACAGTGATAATGTACAACATACAGAACAAACAAAAATACTTAGTTTATATTTATATGGCAATAGAAGGTACATTTAAAATATTTAGTTAAGTTATACCTATTTTTGCAACTCTTTTGTCATTTTACTTAACAATTTTTATGCGGTTTGGATCATTTCATAATTGTAACTAATTCTTTTGAAGTCTTATTAGCTCATTTATTTGATTTCTAACATTTTTAATTACTAATAGTCTTAATTTGTTTCAATAAATTACAATGCCCAAGTAACCTATGACAGGCTGACTAAACTGGATAATAGGTCGTTGGCACAGGACACCGCGGTGCCTCGGGCCGTCATACCATGGGACGCAGAACGTCTGCCACGTATGCAGTCAGTATGGCTAAAAAGCCATGATATCACATAATCGGGCATAAAAGCCATGAATACGGGCATAAAAGCCATGAATACGGGCATAAAGCCATGAATACAGGCATAAAGCCTTTCGCAGTACTGCTAAAACAATACCCTATTGGCATGCCAATCTATCCAATCTGACACACGTGTCTAGGCAATACAAGGGCACATAATATCATTAAATATTAATATATTGTGTTTTATGAATTCATTATTTCATGAGAAATTTCAATTATAATTCTTACATTCATTTGATCATTTATATGATCACAATTCACATCAATTATCCTTTTATACCATTGTACTCAAAATACTTCTCCTTTCTATAATAATGAGAACTAATATCTCATTCATACATTAATATAGTTCATTTATTCATTCATTATGTTATTCATATTGATCACAATTCTAAACAATGGTTCACCTGTACCATTGTATTCAAAACATTTTCCTTTCTCATTTATACATTTAAGAATCTACTTATGTAATTACAAATTTTATATTTCAAGTTGAGTTACTAATATTTTATGAATTCCACTTGTGATGGGCATATAAGCCCTAACTATCTATTCACATCAATTAGGTGACTTATTTATCATGTTTCAAGTAATCCATGAAAATTTCATGGATTTCAAATTTATGCTCTTAATTTCCTTTTAATAGTTTTGACTAAGATGCATAGTCCACATTAGTCATACAATTCTAAGCATTTAAGCTTAGAATTGGTTCTAGGTCTTCATCTTAGTTTGTTACTCATTTTGATTACTATTCACCTTACTAGTCAACCAAAATTTTGACTTTTTCATACTTAAGGGATATGTTAATTCTAATTACACCAAGATCCCACATTTTGAGTTTTACATTTGCTAGTATTAATTGCCAATTGCAATTTAAAGTCCCCTAGATGCATTTCTAATTTCAAATTTTGAATTTTGAAGTTTTGGTGTCACTATTCACCTCATTGGTCAACAAAAATGTTGACTTTTGGATAGAAAATAGGTATATTGGTTTTGACACTCCCAACATACCACATTTTTCATTTAAAATTTGTTGGAATTAACTCCTAAATCCATTTCCAAACCTAAAATCTAAAGAGCAGAATTTTCAGTTTTTGTACCATAAGTTTACTGTTCTATTAGGGACTGTTACAGTGGAAATTTGAGGAAATGGTAAACATGAAAGTTGTTCCTTATTTTGTCTAGTTGAATTTCCTTTTTTGAATCACTCCATTTGGAGTTTTTTAGCTCCAGATATGGTCCAAAAACCGCAGCTGGCCGGATTTCAATTCTGCAGAATTTACCAAATCTACAGTACCATAAACAGTGACTGTGACTGCCATTTTGATTAAGTTCTGCTCATAAATTGGGGTAGGTTTCTTCATGAAAGTTGTTTGTCTATATCTTAACTTGTTTCTGTAAAAATTTCAGGTCAATTGACCATATCTACAGTGAGTTATGGCCAAATGTTCATTTGGTCATTCTGCAGAACCAGCTTGCAGGGTATCCGGATTGGGGCCAATTTTTGGTCCACTTGATTTGGTCTTTTGGACATGGTTTCTACAGAAAAATTGTGCCATTATAAGTCTAGTTTCATGTCCAATTGGCCAAACACCAATTGGACCTACACAACCAAAGATATGGCAATCCAAACAGGCTGGACTCACAGCCTCCTTGCTGCTGTCCCTAGGCAGCCTACCATTTCACTTTGCCATGCTATATTTCAGTCCAAATTATGGTCAACTTACCTCAAATGGTCACTAATTGACCCTTATAATGTTCTTTAACAGTTTCATAAGTTAAGTCCAAATTTTCACTCCCAAACCCTAGCTCAAATTCAAGGTTTACACCAATTACCTTAGTTAGCACACCAATTCATACCAAATCACTTTATCCATCATCTATACTCATCAATAACATAATTAAGCCACTTAATTTCATCAAAAACCAAAAATCCTTAAACTTTCTCATGGCTGCCAAATTTAGAGATTTCATTTACTCAAGTTTTTCTTTTAATTTCACACAATTTTCTACTTGATTTAGCATGCTTACAAGATTAAAGAAAGAAAGAAATTGTTTAGGGCACTAACCTCTTGTAGCTCAAATCCAAGCCAACCAAGACTTTAATTTTTCTTTACTTTCTTACTCTTTCTTGGCTGCCAAATACTTCTCCTTGGTGTGAGTATAATTTTTAGTGAAGGGAGGATAAGGTTTTAAGGTGAATTGAAGTGGGAAATGAAGCTTAAGGGAGCTTTAATGGTGGAACCTCTTCTCTCTCTCTCTCTCAACGTTTTTGGCTGCCCAAAGGTTGAAGATGCAGATTGGTTTTTCAATTTTTTTGGTCTCTTTTATCTCTTTTAATGAGTTTAACAAATTGTGATTGGTGGAGGAAATTTAAATGACATCATATGATGTCATAATTAGCATTTTCTTTCATTTTCTTTTCTTCTTTTCTCTACTCATTTTCAATTCAATTTTTAGCAATATTTATTCATATTTTAGATCATTATAATTATTTACTTAACTGGACAAGTCGGCCAAAAATCACCTCTGAAGGCGAAATGACCAAAATGCCCTCCGTTTGGCTTAATGGGTCAAAATTGTGCAGACTGATTGAAAAATTTTTCTAATTATTTTCTTGGCATTCTAATGCCATAGGAACCTCAATGACCCTTCTCTGGAGTCCCAAAAATTATTTTATGAATTTTTACCCGGGTCTAGGGTTCCTAGTTGCGAGAACCGCAACTTCCCTCCGGTTACCCATCGCTTGGGCACGGCTCATTTAACTTAGTTGTATTTTATTTCTAAAATTTTTACTAAATTTTTCTTATTAATATTTGAGTTAATTATGGTTCCTGAATTTAGTTTAAATATTTTTCCGGACGTTCTAGCTGTCCGGACCGACACCGATCACCGAAACAGTAGAATGTACGGAGTTGCTACCAGGAGGGTGTTACATTCCAAGCAGCTAAGGCCACATGAACAGAATTACCCTATCCATGATCTAGAACTTGCAGCAATTATCTTCGCACTGAAGATATGGAGGCATTACTTGTATGGTGAAAAGTGTTACATTTGCATAGACCACAAAAGCCTAAAATACTTGCCAACCCAGAAGGAACTCAACCTTAGACAGAGGCGATGGATTGAGTTCCTGAAGGAGTATGATTGTGTGATTGACTACCATCCTGGGAAGGCAAATGTAGTTGCTGATGCTTTCAGCAGAAAATCCATCACAGCTTTGAGATCATTAAATGACCATCTATCCTTGGCTCTAGATGGATCTATTTTGGCTGAGTTGCAAGTGAGGCCAAACCTACTACAGCAGATTTTAGATGGGCAAAAGGTAGATGAGAAATTAATGACTACTGTGAGTAAAATCTCATAGGGGAAAGCAACTGACTATGAGGTGAAAGCAGATGGGTGTCTGTACTACAAAGGAAGAGTATGTACCAGATAATGGGGAATTGAAAGCCAGTATTCTGAAAAAGGCACATACCAGTGTTTATGCTATGCACTCAGGAAGTACAAAAATGTATCATGATCTGAAGCTTCAGTATTGGTGGCCTGGTATAAAGAAGGACATAGTTGACTATGTGACTAAATGCTTGACATATTAGTAAGTCAAGGCAGAACATCAAGTTCCATCGGAATTGCTATAGCCTATACGTATACCTGAATGGAAATGGGATCGGGTCACCATGGATTTTGTATGTAGTCTACCTCTCACCCAAAAGAAGCATGATGCAGTATGGGTGATAGTAGATAGATTAATGAAGTCAGCACACTTTCTGCCAGTTAGGGCTGACTACTCACTAGAGAAGTTAGCAGAATTGTATATCAGTGAGATAGTTAGACTGCATAGAATCCCACTTTCAATCATATCTGATCGAGACCCAAGGTTTACATCGAGATTTTGGAAGAAGTTGCATGAATCCTTGGGTACACAACTCCACTTCAGCACAGCTTTCCATCCTCAGACGGATGAGCAATCAGAAAGAGTAATCCAAGTAAACAATTGAAACCAATTGAACTAATACAAATATTGAAATGAAATGATAATAATAACATGAAATATATGTCAGGTCCTTGAGGATATGCTGAGGAGTTGTGTCATTGAGTTTGAGGGAAGTTGGGATAGATACCTTCCACTGGCAGAATTTGCATACAACAATAGCTACCAATCTAGCATCCAAACGGCCCCGTATGAAGCATTGTATGGGAGGAAATGTAGAACTCTAGTCTGCTGGACTGAATTGGATGAAGATAAACTGGTAGGGCCAGACTTGGTGAAACAGACTGAGGAGAAAGAAAAACTAATCAAAGCCAATATGAAGGTTGCCTCAGACAGACAGAAATCTTATGCCGACCTAAAGAGGAAAGAAATAGAATATGCGGTTGGCAACAAAGTGTTCCTCAAGGTGTCACCATGGAAGAAGGTACTGAGGTTTGGAAGAAAAGATAAGTTAAGCCCTAGGTTCATTGGCCCATATGAAGTCATTGAACGTGTGGGTCCAGTGGCCTATAGGCTAGCTTTACCACCAGAGCTGGACAAGGTCCACAATGTGTTCCACATATCTATGCTAAGAAGATACCGCTTAGATCCTTCACATGTCATTTCCATGGAAGAAATTGAAGTACAACTGGATTTGACATATGAAGAAGAACCCATACGGATCCTGGCTCAGGAAGTGAAAGAGTTGAGGAATAAGCATATTCCACTGGTGAAAGTGCTTTGGAGGCACCACAACACCGAGGAGGCAACTTGGGAAAGTGAAGAGACGATGAGGCAACAGTTCCCTTAACTATCATCACGTAAAATTTGAGGACGAAATTTAAATTAGAGGGGAAGAGTTATAACACCCTCCCTGTAGCAACTCCGTACATTCTACTGTTCCGGTAACCAGTGTCGGTCCGGACAGCTAGAATGTCTGGAAAATATTTAAAATAAAGTGAGGAACCATAATTAACTCAAATATTAATAAGAAAAATTTAGGAAAAATTTTGGAAATAAAATACAACCAAGTTAAATGAGTCGGTGCCTTAGCGATGGGTAACCTAGTGGGAAGTTGCGGTTCTCACAACTAGGAGCCCTAGACCCGAGAGAAAATTCATAACATAATTTTTGAGACTCTAGAGAAGGGTCTTTGAGGTTTCTATGGCATTAGAATGCTAAGAAAAGGTTTAGAAAAATTTTTAAATCAGTACAGACAATTTTAGTCTGTTAAGCCAAACGAAGGGCATTTTGGTCATTTTATCTTCAGAGATGATTTTTGGCCGACTTGTCCAGTTAAGTAAATAATTATTATGATATAAAATGTGAATAAATATTGCTAAAAATTAAATTGAAATTTAGTAGACAAGAAAAGGAAAGAAAATTAAAGAATTGGAATTATGACATCATTATGATGTTATTAAAAATCCTCCCACCCAATCAAACTTTGACACATGGCATTAACTTATTTAAAATGACTTAATGGGCAGAAAAAAAGAAAGAAAAATTAGTTGCTTCTTCAACCTTTGGGGCAACCAAAAACGTGGAAAGAGAGAGAGAGAAAGAAAAACTCCATTAAAGTTCACCCATGCTCCCAACCTCACCAAATCTCACTCCAAAACCCTAGCCTTCTTCACAAAAAATTAACCTAGCACCTTGAGGAAGCTTTGGGCAGTAAAAAGAAAGAAAAATCAAGATGTTTTCTAAGCTAGGGAAACTCTCCAACAAAGGTTAGTGTCAATTAATTCTTTAATCTTGTATATGCATCATTAGGAGTATGAATTGATCCATTGATTGTATGTGTTTGAAAAATTGAAATGGTAGAGCTAGGGTTTGGACCCAGAATTGAGATGCTGATCATTTAATGGTGAAAGTAAGTTTTAATGGTCAATTAATGACCATTTGGTTATGTGTGAATGAGAAATGAAGTGGTTTATGTAGTGGTTTATGAAGTTGGTGTGGCTGCCCTTGGTGACCTGCAGGCTAGGCATGAGTCCAGCAGGTTTGTGCAGCAATAACTTGAATTATAGAGGTTCAATTGGTGCAAGGCCAATTGGACATGAAACTAGACACACAATGACACAACTTTGGTAAAGAAACCATGTCTAGAAAACCAAACCAAGTTGACCAAAAGCTTGCCCTAATTCGGGTTACCTGCATTCTGCCTGGGCAAAATGACTAAATGAATAGTGTTTAGTCATTTGGCCATAACTCAGTGTAGAAAGGTCCAATTGACCTGAAATTTTACCAGAAATAAGCTAAGATATAGATATACAACTTTCATGAAGAAAGCTAAGCCAAATTATGACCAGAACATATTCAAAAAGTGAGTTGCAGTCACTGTTCCAATTACAGTAGATTTGGTAAGTCCAGAAATTCTGGAAAAATTACAATCCGGCCAGTTGTAGTTTTTGGGCCATAAATTGAGTTAAAAAACTCCAAATGGAGTGATTCAAAAAAGGAAATGTAACTAGACAAAATAAGGAACAACTTTTATGAAGACAATTTTGCCAAATTCCTACTGTAAAAATGACCAATGGAACAGTAAACACAAGGCTTGAAATCTGAAAATTTTGAACAACTAGCACTAAGCTTAGAAATGGTATTGGCAACCAATACCAACAATTTTAGAATGCAAAATGTGGTATGTTGGGAGTATTAGAACCAATGTACCTATTTTCTATGCAAAATTCAACATTTTAGTTGACTAATGAAATGAATAGTAACACCTAAACTTAAATTTCAAGAATTGTACAATTTAAAAGTGTAACATGCCCTAGTACACCTAGTAAGATTGGTGTGGATAGGTTGGCATGCCAATTGGGTTCAGTTAGCAATACTGCACATGGCATTATGCCATTCTGTGATTTTATGGCTTTTAGCCATTTTGACATTGTGTTGAGACTTGGCCTTGTTGCTAATGTTATTACAGCTTATTAGCTGTTCTGTTACACACCGGGAGATACATATGTGACCGATGGTGTGACGGCCTAAGGTACTTGATACCCAGTGCCAGTTTACCAGTTTATCCAATCCAGTCATCCATTATAGGTTACTTGGGCAATTAAAAATGGAAGTGGATAAATTTAATGAAATTATGATTATAACAAATACAAAATAAATAAGATTACCAATAATGATCGAAAAATTGTTTACATAAGACATCAGAACATGCACTGTATATTTATTTTCTATTATTTCTTTTTATTTTATTATTGGCACCACTAAGCATTATTGCTTAGCACGTTGCTTTTTGCCATGCGTAGGTTTTCGAGAGACCGACGGAGAGCCCAGTAGACCACAGACTGGGTGAGACCATCTGCAGCTCTGCATAGTATCCATGTCACCTCACTGTCTTCAGTGCATTAGTAGGACACTAGGTTTCATTTTGGTATTATGTAATCAAACTTTTATTTTCTCATGTATAATAAGACTTATGTAATGTATTTTGATATTAATGTAAATAGTGGAAATTGTGTTTATGAATGGAACATTGAGTATTTATTTATGACTTGTATATGAATATTATGTGAAATGAATGAATGAGAAATGCAAATATTGTTGAAAAATATTAAGACCATGTTGATGGTTATTGGAGTTTGAGAATGATTGGAAATGATTATTGGAAGTGTTTTTCACAGGTTTCGAAGAACTGTTTTCTCCATTTTTAGCCGGCACTCTGCCGAATTTTTTATAAAATTTGCAGAACCTCAAATAAATTATAATTTCAATAAATGACTTAAATGAAATATATTGTACTTCATAACTATGATAAAAATAAATTAAGGAAGAATGAAAAAAAATAATTGAGATAAAATATAGTGTTCCGGTACACTGTGTGACATATCTTACTCGAATATACTGTAGACGGGTAAGGGGTGTCACAATACACCTTATTCACTATCACACTGTGGCCTAGTGGATTTGTGACCAGAATGTCTTGATCACTCTCCTCTACTGGAACTCCCCTCTCTATGGGTAGTTTGATACAAATGTAGGAATGAGTGGATCCTGGATCGACCAATGCATGCACAAAAGTGTTGTAGAGGGAGAACGTACCCCTGATGACATCCGGGGCATCTTGCTCCTCCTGAGCTCTGATGGCATAGGCCCTGGTAGGTACTCTAGTCTCTAGCCTTTCAGCTGACTCAGATGCAGGCCTCAGTGATGGACCAGCTGCCTCAGATTTACCGGGCTTCCTACCCTTTTCTGGTGCAGGAGCAGGTTTGTCAGCTTGTGTTAGAGCGACTGTAGTAGTCCTCTTTGGACAATTCTTGATCTGATGTTCTGTAGATCCACACCGTAAGCATGCACTGGTCACTTGCCAAAAATCCCCCTTATGCCACTTCAGCGATCTTGTGCGTAAGATGCCGGGGCTGGTCCCTAAACACCGCCCCCGAGAGCCGCCACCGATGGTGTGGATGGCCTCTCCTAGGTGTGAATCGTGGTGCAGGCCCTTGGGGTGACCACGACTCGTGGTTGTCTTGAACCCTGAGCAGGAGGACCTTTACTCTTCTTACTGGGAGCAGAAAATGTACTGGACTGACTTGGACCCCTCTTCTGCTGTCTTTCCCTTCTAGTTTGCTCATTTATTCGAACTCTTTCTACTTTTGATGCAGCATCTACAAATTTAGCGAAATCTGTAATCTCCAATGCTATTATCATAACTTTGATATTGTCATTCAGCCCTTCTTCAAACCTTCTGCACCTCTCTGCCTCTGTAGGGACTATCTCCCTCCCATACCGGCTCAGTCTGACAAACTCATGCTCATACTCTACCACTGATAATTGTCTCTGTCTCAGACTGATAAATTCTCTTCTTTGCTCTTCTAAATACACTTTGCTAACATATTTCTTCCTAAACTCTATGAGGAAGAATTCCCAGGTGATCCGTTCCGGTTGCACCTCACTGGTTACTGTGTCCTACCACTGATATGCATCATCCTGAAGTAGGGACACAGCACCCTCCAGGTTCTGCTTGGTGGTGCAATTTAGCTGTTTCAGCACTCTGATTGTTCTATCCAACCAGTTTTCTGCTATCATGGGATCATCCTCCCTTTTCCCAAAGAAATCCACAGCCCCATGTTTTCGCAGTTTCTCCAAATGGGACTTCTGTGTTGCTGGTGGAGGTTGTAACTGTGGTTATGGTGGTGGAATTGCCCCCATCATTTGCCGGTAGAATTCAATCATTTGCTAAAATAGTAGAAACTGAGGTTGGGCAGGTGCCTCAGCTGCTGGTGGAGCAAATTCTCCCTTACCCCCAGATTCTCCCCTTGGTGGAGCCCGACTCTCCACCTCTTCATCAACTGCTCTTTAAGAAGCAGGATCCATATCCTAATCAAAATAATAAAACAAACAAATCTGCTTCAGTGTCACCTCAACACTCACAAATGCAATGCAATGGTATGCACTCTATCTAGGCCAAGAAACGCCTAAACCGATGCTCTGATACCACTAAATGTGACACCCCTTACCCGTCTACAGTGTAGCCGAGTAAGATATGCCACTCAGTGTGCCGGAGCACCAATTCATATTTTCATTACAATTTATCCCTTTTAATTCATTTATTTATAATTTTTGATAAATCTGAATTTTTTCATAATTTTTATAGAAAATCCGGCAGAGTGCTGGCTATAAATTGGAAAAACAGTTCTTTTGAACCTGTTTAAAAGACACTTCCAATATAATTTCTAAATCCAGAACTCCATTATACACACATCTTAACTCAATTTCAAAATCTCACTACTATTTTCAGAATTTTTCTATTCACATCATCACTTGAAGCACATTCATAAATATTTCTCAACATTTCATTTTTCAACATAATATACAGAAAATTTCAATAACATGAAATTTCATATCTTTATATTATCAC